>NC_061093.1:69821558-69839058 GCF_015104395.2 Macrobrachium nipponense
CAATTTAGTACGATTTCCATACAAAGTCAAAAAAAAAAAAAAAACAATTTGGTTTTTAAAAGGAGGGGATTAACTCATTATGAAATCATTTTTGCTTCGAAATCCTGTGAGTAAATTTTGAGGGCTGTGTGCTGGACATTTGTGCCTCAAGAGGGAGACATCTTGTGAAGAAGTGTGAGATGGCTTCACTATGAAAGATTGATCATTTAATTGGTTTCAGTAACAGTGCCAAAATACTGTTAAAGTTCTTTCACCCTAGCTGCGACCTTCAACGGACTACTACCTACTAAGTACCAAATCCACACTTACGGGATTTGAAGGAAGGCGTCCATATTGTCACATTTAATCTGATCTACCAGTAGATGATGCAAGTCATTATCTTAAGTTTATCAAGGGCTTATACCAAATTGCAGCCCTCTAGCCTCAGTAATTTTTATTGCAAGATATATATATATATATATATATATATATATATATATATATATATATTTATATATATATATATATATATATATATATATATATATATATATATATATATATATATATATATATATATATATATAATATATATATATATATATATATCTAATGTCTTATCGCTTGGCGATAGACTTTTTGTTTTTTTTCCTTACGGCTGTTATCCGTAAGTAATGTTTGGTTTCCTCTCATCTCCCTTGGATATCTTAGTAGAGAGGTTCTTTCTTGTCTAGAGGAGATGATTCAAACAGGCTAGTTGAACAAGTTAACAACTTTATTCTGTAACTCCATACTAGGAGATGCAGCTCGGTCGGACGACCCGATATGTTTGACTGTTGGCGTGGAACTGCCATTCTAAAGCATCGCGTCGATAGCGGAACATTAGCTATCTCAGCAATTCATATAAAAACACATACGTAGTTCGCCGGCTCGGAAGTTACAAGTTTTACCGGCGTAGGTCAACAGGTCAACTCTTCCCATGGAAGTTGTTGTGCAAAGTTATCATAACATAAAAATGTTGACAAAGCTTTGAGCTAGATCAGGCTACTGCAGACAACGCATAGCGTAATCTAAGGTCTGCTTTGGTCACGTAGAACCCTCCTAATGCCATGACCCCAGGTCACTGGTTTATATATATGTAATTCTTACATTAGGCTCGGTCTGCTACCTATTCAAGCCTTGAATAACAAAAAAAAATTACTTTAAACATTGTCATAGGAGCGTGCTCGTACATACTAAGTGATTAAATGCATAAAAAGGTTCTGTTACATACCCTTGTTGACATATTCATAAACAAAGATAAATGCATGGAAAATATAGATCCATGTTTGGTAATAATAATGATTATGTACCCAAAAACAATAAAATGGTAAAAATCAAAACATGTATACATGATTAATATGATAACATGTAACCTGATTAAGAATAATGGTACTAAATAATGATTATAGCATGATCATGGATAATTGTTAAAGAGTACTTGTCACTCTTTATAATAGATAAATGTAATTGTATAATAGTATAACAATGTAATTCTGCAGAAATTCAATATATAGGGCTGATATTTTATTATTGGTGCCCGAAAAATACCTTTAGGAATATATTAATGTATAATATTGGGCTATAATGATTTATTAGGTGCCCTGGAGATATTTTAACTGTTCAAATGCAAAGGCGTGAGTCTTTCTTGTCCTACATTTTTGCCAGCATACGGACCGCTTTTCACACACAACACAATTCCAGACAATTCCCTAGGCACGAACTGAAGTGGCCAGGTTCAGGCGGCCCTAAACGCAAACGACTTGAGTTTAACGGGTACGTCATCCAGACGGGCCAGTACGTTCCCTTGGAGATCCTTCTGTTTACGCCTCAGCCTACGCCAAGCAAAGATGTTGACGGCGATAACCAATATGGCCGTCACGCTGAACACGGCTAGCAGAATGTAGTAGCGAAGATGTTCTCCACCTGCATAAGTCGATGACGCGTGGGTCATCTCAGCCAGTTGCGTCAGACGATGAGCTACTCGCGCGTTGTATGGGAGAGGTAGTGATGGGATGATTGTTGTA
Organism: Macrobrachium nipponense; assembly: GCF_015104395.2. Taxonomy (NCBI): domain Eukaryota; kingdom Metazoa; phylum Arthropoda; class Malacostraca; order Decapoda; family Palaemonidae; genus Macrobrachium; species Macrobrachium nipponense. The sequence continues at coordinate 69,823,604 of NC_061093.1, forward strand.
GCCCACGTGTAGTTCGCGAAATACGCCTTCTCACGTATTATCGTGTTGACCCCTCTAACGGTATAGTTTGTAGATGTCCCGTACAACCATCGGCTGCTACGAAGATAGGGGCATGGGCGGTGGATGTGTCCGACACACGACGTCGAATCCGGCCTTATCATAACGGATCCAGGAACCATTATTCATCCTGTAATTGAATGTATTACCGTAAAAGGGATAAAGTTTCCCCAGACAACCTTCGCTTGTATAGAGAGAGAGCCGTTTAGCACTATGTCTAACTCACATGAATCCGTTGATATAGGATAGAATTCAAAAGAGTCAGCTGTACAAATTTTATTATTCATGGCTTCTGAACAGTGAGTGAGTTTATCTAAGTCTTTAATGACTGTAAATGATTTCTTATCAGAAGAAATCAGTACATGCCCTGTTAAATTGGATATTACTGGATTTGAGTTATTCGTCATAAAAGTAGGAAACGGTGCTATTTTGTATGATTTGCCAAGCATCGGAAGAATCAAAAGGAATTGTGATCATAATTCTATAATTTTCTACGCTGACTGATATTAGGCTATAATAGAATTCTACTTATGGGCATCCAATAAAGGAATATAACCTAGCTTCTCCCGTCCGTTTTCTAAAGTTAACGTCAGATCTTTAATAGGCATGAGGTGAGGAGATAACACACCCTTTGTTGCTAACGTAATTGCTTCTACGTAATCTTTTGACTTTTCAATAAAATGTGATATTTTCACACGGATATGATCTATTTTCGAACTATAGTAAGCTAAAGTAGCCAGCAAATGTTGAACTTCCATGACCTGATCGATATTATTTGAATGTTCATTAACGATATTCATTATTTGATTGATCGAAGATAACTGGCTGCGAAGTTCTGATAAGGCCAGTTCCGTTTTGTGTTGGCAAAAACTCAATTCTTTTATTTTGATTATTTATCTTGAGGCGATTTGAGATTCCTAAGCCTAGATTCGCAACTGATCCTAAGATGTTTAGTCCAGCTAGAATAAGCGGGTTGCGGCGTTCAAGAGTATTGTGCCGCACAGACCACATCAGCAGGTCACGAGCGAGTTCTTCTGCCTCGGCGGTTTTATTTTGTATGTCATAAGACAACATTTCTGCGACGCTTAGCGTTTGAGCTAGTGAAATCTCTGAGTTAGCATGAAAATTACGTTCATGCATTTCCTTAAGGGAAATACCAAACCTCATCAGGTCATTCTTTAAGTTAAGGACGTCATCTTCAGGTAAGAAAATAGCATGCATATCTACCTCGATAACAATATTACTTGACACGATGAATACATCATCGATTCTCTCGATAATCGAGCCATGATTAAATTCTATGTCTTTAGTCCTAGCGCTCTTTCCATACAACAAAGATGTCTGAATACAACAATATCACTCCTAACAATAACAGATTCATTTTTGAAAACCTGCAATGAGTAAAACAGATGTAATACTCGCGTAAAAGAATAGTTTACATACAAATATGATTAATAGATATATATATATAAATTATTATACAAGTTTCATAAATACAACCATTTTTTCCCTCATCCATCTACCTTTCTTAGATTCTGATATGTGCCAATGGGACTATTCTCACATCAGTGGGTTTGGATACATTTTGAACCCTAACTCTATTGGTCGTTAAATTTTCTAAAATGTTAAACGGGCTTCAAACTTAGGTGTCAGTTTATAATTTAAACCTTTACGCACGTATACTTGTATGTATACCTGATCGCCCACGGCATAGTTTCTAGTGGCTTAGCTATTTTATCATGATTTTTTTTCATTATTATCTGTGCTTCTTCTAAATTCTTACGAATTATATTATATCGACTTATGCTTGCATCCATAACATCCTTTAGAGGATTTGATAAATTAGTTTGTAGGCTTTAAGATGTAAAAGGCGTTCGGGCCGGATACCGTACAGTGCCTCGTGCGGTGTCATTTTAATAGACACGTGATACGAGTGATTAGTGTGCTTAGTACCGCAGGTATGGCAATGTCCCATTGGGATCTGCCCCCCCTAGGTTGACCCTTAAAATGTTTAAAACCTTACGATTTGCCCTTTCCACTAGCCCATTAGACTCTGGGTGATAGATTCATGGTATTGACTTCTTTATACTAAGGAATTCGCACAAGGAGTTAAGGAAATGATTATTGAACTCCCCGCCCGAGTCTGAGAATAATGATGTGTGAATTCCATGTTTACAAATGTAGCACTCGTAAAACTTCCTAGCGCACTCAACCGCGGTTTTTGTTTTAAGCGCTATAATTCTGTATATCGAGTCAAAGCGTCTATAATTTACTAGGAGGTGCTTACTTTCCTCTGTCTGACTCGTAAAATCCTGTTAATAAATCTAAATGTACTCTTTCAAAGGGTTTGATTTGGCACGGGGTAAGCCCCTAGGCTGACAGGTGTCTTCGTGTGCCCTTTGTATTCTTGACAAGTGCGACAATTTGCTATGTGCTTTTTTATATCTCTAAGCATCGTATGCCAATAAAATAAGGATTTGGCTTTCTGTGACATCAAGGTATAACCCGGATGTCCGTGCAGTGGATTTTCATGCAACCACTTTAAGACAGTGGGTATGAGTGATAGGCACCACCACCTGGTTGTTATTCAACTGCGGTGTGTTACGGGTTTTCCTCGTCACAGATCTACACAGGATATTTTCCTGTAGGATATAATTCTGCTGCTTATACTTTAGGTATTCTTTTTCCTTCGGATTTCCGTTTAACGCAATGATGATTTTTTTCTATTTGCGGATCTTTTCTTTGTTCCGTCTGTAATAGTTCAGCACTCCAGCCCAGATCTTCCTGTTCGGATATAGTTTTAACAACGGGCATGGCGGTTGAGATATCTATTAATTCAGCTAATGGCTCGGTACAAGATGAAGAGGGGTTGCGTGATAATGCGTCAGCAATGATATTTGCTTTCCCAGGTAAATACCCGATCCTCGCGCCAAAGTCCTGAATGATCATGTGCACCGAGTTCGCTTGGGGCTGTGACTAAAGCCTTTAAAGAAGTCGGTTAGGGCTTATGATCAGTGAGAACCTTGACGGGATAACCGTAGATTATGAATTTAAAGTGCACGAAGTGAATTAACAATAGCGAGCCCTTCCTTGTCTATTACTGCATATTTACTTTCGGAAGGTCTCAGTTTACGTGAATAAAAAGCTATAGGGAAAAACTGTCTATCATATTTGAAGCAATACCCCACCTACTCCTAGGTCTGAGGCGTCTGTTTGCTATGAAAAATTCCTTATTGAAGTCAGGAAATTTCAAGATAGGAGAACTACACAGTTCATCTTTCAATTTATCGAACGCCTGTTGATGAATTTCAGACCATACGAAATCTACGCCCTTTTTTATAAGATCGGTTAGGGGAGCGGCTATGATTGAGTAATTGCGGATGAAGCGGCGATAATAACCGCTGCATCCTAAAAATTGCTGTATTCCCTTGACGTTAGTAGGTATCGGAAAAATTACGGATAGCCGACACCTTATCGTGGACGACTTTAAGACCTTCACTAGAAACCGTGAAACCTAGATAGACTAGTTCTGTTTTAAAAATTCACACTTGCTTATCTTTACCCTTAAATTATGCTGCCTTAACCTTTGTAACACTAACTCCAATTTACGTAAATGTTCTTCTAATGTGTTGGAAAAAGATTACTAAGTCATCCATGTAGGCATGTAGGATATCTCCCAACAAGTCTCCAAACACGACGTTTATCATACGAGTAAAAGTATAGGAGCACAACGTAAACCAAAAGGCATACGCAAAAATTCATAATGTCCCCTGGCTGTGCTGAAGGCAGTGTATGGGATACTTTCTTGTTCCATCGGAATCTGATGAAATCCTTTTAGTAAGTCTAGGCTTGTGAAATATTTATTCTGGCCTAGTAAAGATAGGATATCATCGGTACATGGTACTGGGAATCTGTCAGGGATTGTTCTTCGTTTAAACGACGAAAATCTACGCAATATCCGCCAAGTTCGATCTTTTTGTTTTTTCGGTACTACTATTAACGGAAAATTATAAGGGCTGTTTGATTTCCTAATGACTCCTTCCTTTAACATTTTTACCTACTTCCTCTGTTATCTCATTCTGAAATTTCATAGGAAGTCTGTACGAAGGTACATAGATTACTTTCTGTTTGTCCTTGAGCCTGATTTGATGCTCTATGACATCCGTTTTTCCTAAGGTTCCATCCGTAGTGGAAAAAACATCATGATATTTAGTTAACAGATTCAAAAATTTCTGCTGAATTTCTTCTTCTTGAATATCTTTATTGATTTTGTTCTTTATAGATTGCAAAAGGGTTTCATCCGCGACTGATTGAGCGTGTTTTATCTCAGCTACGGTAAGAAAATGCGATGTTTATAAACTTCGGCATCCAAGATATGTTGATTTTTGTGGATTACTAAAGTGGTATTCAAATGATTACAGACTTCGATATTACATTGCTGTTGTGAGCCGACTGTATAAACGGCTTGTGTGACGGATATCCAGTGTGTTTTTCAGAGTTTCGGAAAGGATTAATGTTTCAGATCCTGGCAAGGTTCTTTTTACACGCACTAATATATTTGAAGTTACGTTAGGCTCGAGAGTTTGCGTGCAAGCTGATATTACGGGTGAGCGAGAGTTCTGTTGGGTTGCCTGTATTATTTCTTGGTTCATGAGACAGGTGATTGGTTCCGTAATGTAAGTGACAACTCTGTCTGTCTCTTTATTATCTAAAACAGATTTAGGGTATTAGAAGACCTATAGAATTTCCCTTTGATATACACGCCGTGTTTTGCAGGTGCTAAGATAATATTTTGAGTGCCCATAGACGGGTATCCGATAATTACTGCGGGATACATATTAATGTTTTGTACACGACAAAGGTATCAGCAAACGTGCGCTTACCGACCTTGTACTGTACATGAGTTACGCCTACAACATTTAATTCATTATTCCCAATGCCTGAGAGCCTTATTCCGGACTTTTCTATAGGGAAATTTGAAAAGAGTAAATGATGAGTCCTTAAATCCATTATATTACGTGGACTACCAGAATCAAAGAACAAAGTGAATGACTTATGGTCTAAATTTACTGCATGTAAGGTTGGTCGCAACTCGTTTTGACTAATAATTGCATGAATTTTGTTGCAAATCTACGGGAACCTGCACAGATTTTTTTGATTCGGCCGTGTGTTTTCATAGGAAAATCAATTGTCTCACAATGATCTGATAAATGATTAAACTGATTATTTGATACAAAAGATGTTGATATTGATGACCCCACAACTCGCCCTCTCCCCCCTTGGAGTGAACTACGTGGTATTTGTTTTGTTTATCACACCCTGAAAATTCGCTTGCCCTTGCGAGTTTCTGGCTAGACGGCCCAGGAACAGAGGTACCTGAAGCACGATTTGTTTGTTTCTGCTGTTGTGCAGAATTTCCGTTTGTTGTTTCTTCTTATAGTACTGAGGACCCTTCTTTTTATTTGCACTAGCAACTGGTTGCGTGTTTGTAGCGTTTGGCTGTTGATTCCTCGAGTAGCAACGGTTATATGAATGAGTTGAACTATTGTGTATTGAACAAAACGCGTCCGACAGTCTGAAATCATGTGACCTGGTCGTTTACAGTTATAACAAACCATCCCTGCAACTTGAGTTATTATTATGTACCACATTTACTTGTTGTGGCTTGTTTCTCATTTTTTGCAAAAACTTGAATGAGCGAAGGATCTAGGTCGGTACATTTAGACATGTGTTTTTTGATTTGTTTATACACATCTAATTCCGTACTGTCGGGCTGCAATTTTTTATCAAAACACCGTACTAACGCTTCAGGCAACATTACAGTGATAGACGTAAGGTAGATCAAACGGATAAAATCTTTCACTTTGATTTTAGCACCCGCAACCCACCCGGAGTTACATAAACTATCCTGATATTCATTTAGCCGGTCGGCAATTAGCGCCGCCCGCTCGACAACATTGAGCTGAGTCATGGAGGCTTGGTTAAGGATATTTCTCAAAGCCAATACTACATCTAAAGCCTCTTCACCCCATACACGGCACGTAACCTATTTTTGAACTCGTCCCATGTAAGCGCTTCTTGAAAGAAACCCCCCCTTAGATACGCACTTGCGTCGCCTTTAGCAAAGTCTACGAAGCTCTTGGCCTCCTGTAATTGTACTGCTGGGTCTGTGATGCTTTTTGCATTTAAATGAGCGTCTACAGATGAGATCCATGCCTCAACATTTTGAGGCAGGAACCCATTGACGACCTTGAAAAGGGACTATCGCTGACCTCGCGCTAACGAGAGTCACCACGTTGGGTTGCCAGCCGGAGTGGTTGCCATTTCGGCTTTCACTTTTTTCTTATCACTTCTATTCCTTGCAATCCTATCAAAATATCTATAAGAGTACACTCGACCACTACGTAAACGCATAAGCAATGTACTGTATAAGTGTGTTATAATAATAGGAAAATCCCCCAAAAGATACAAAAATACAGATAATATGATAAATATTATAACGGAGAATTCCTGCAAGAAATGGTTAATGACAACTAGAAAAGAAAAAAAAATTAATCTGCGGGCGAGAACCTCGTAGTTGAAGATAGGTTCTGTAATGAAGGAAGATTAATATGGCGAACAACTCACCCCCCAGAATACTGGACGATCGACTCTTGACTGAACAACACTTCACTGAGGAAAAGACCTGAATAGATAAAAATGGTACTTAGCTCCAGATTATATTGCGAAGGATTGTTGACATGGGATGACGTCACAGTTCCTGTTCCACGTCCCGCGTCGAAGTCGTGATGACGTCACGGCCTTCTCTCGGTGCACGATGCGCGGTAGAGCCCAAGATTGATGACGTCACAGCCTCCGTCCTGCACTACTGCGTATAGCTGTCCACTCTGCGTCCTTGCTCGTGAACGGGTGATGTTTCCCTGCCCTGTTTGTTTTCTTCTTCCGTTGATGTTCGATGCCGCCCTCGTCCGGTGTAGATACTCGAAGATAAGTGATAACAGTTTGCTCAAACGTCAGTGTTAAATGCTTGTATTCCTCTCGATGAAGGACATAGTTGCGTCTTCATAAACTGTTGCGTTGATTGAAGATCCCGTTTCCTCTGTTTCGTTTGATGTTGAAGGTGAAGTTAGTTCTTGTAGACCTTCGGTCGGGCTGATATGGGTCATGTTAATTATGTTCTTCGTTTATTAGCTGCCACCACTTTCTAATGTCTTATCGCTTGGCGATAGACTTTTTGTTTTTTTTCCTACGGCTGTTATCCCGTAAGTAATGTTTGGTTCCTCTCATCTCCCTTGGATATCTTTAGTAGAGAGGTTCTTTCTTGTCTAGAGGAGATGATTCAAACAGGCTAGTTGAACAAGTTAAACAACTTTATTCTGTAACTCCATACTAGAGATGCAGCTCGGTCGGACGACCGATATGTTTGACTGTTGCGTGGAACTGCCATTCTAAAGCATCGCGTCGATAGCGGAACATTAGCTATCTCAGCAATTCATATAAAAACACATACGTAGTTCGCCGGCTCGGAAGTTACAAGTTTCCGGCGTAGGTCAACAGGTCAACCTCTTCCCATGGAAGTTGTTGTGCAAAGTTATCATAACATAAAAATGTTGACAAAGCTTTGAGCTAGATCAGGCTACTGCAGACAACGCATAGCGTACTCTAAGGTCTGCTTTGGTCACGTAGACCCTCCTAATGCCATGACCCCAGGTCACTGGTTTATATATATAATGTAATTCTTACATATATATATATATATATATATATATATATATGTGTGTGTGTGTGTGTGTGTGTGTGTGTGTGTGTGTGTGTGTTGTGTGTGTGTGTGTGTGTGTATATATTTAAGTTTGTGTTTGTTGTAGAGTTTTTTTTCAGCTATTCAAATAATTTGATATCTTGAATATTTTTCCTGAAAAAAATTGTCGAAATTTTGAGCGATTATTCCTTTCCTCCCATCTGTATTCAAAGTTGTATTGGTGTTTTTTAATTCCTTAGTACTTCTTTATTTAGCTGGCAAATCGTTATTTTGTATCATTTTACATATTGAGGATAATATGTATTTAATGTCCACATATTCAGTATATTATTGGTATTAGTTTGTCTGCAAAAGAAAACTATTTGAGAGGCTATTTTGTAAATTGGTAAGTTGATAATTCACCCTCCAATCATTAAGTATACCAAATTGCAGCCTCCCGCTAGCCTCAGTAATTTTTATTGAAAGATATATATATATATATATATATATATATATATATATATATATATATATATATATATATATATATATATATATATATATATATATATATATATATATATATATATATATGTATGTATGTATATATATGTATGTATATTTACACACATATATATATATATATATATATATATATATATATATATATATATATATATATATATATATATATATATCTTTCAATAAAAATTACGGCCAGTTTCTGCAACGCATGCAACAGTTTTGCACGGGGAAATAGGGCTGTGTTTTTGTTTTTTATTTGGATTCATTTTTAAAAGGTGAATGAGCATTGCGCGCAAGTTCAGAGAGCCACGCAAAACATTGTTTTATTCCTTATTTTTCGCAAGCTGAAGGGTGCTTTGGTTACTTACTTATTCGTATGATATTTTCGCTTATTCAACAACGGATGTTCCAACACGCGCAAGGAAATTTGGCATATGTCTATTTTGCAAGGATGTTATTTTTATACATATTCAGTCTAGAAAATGTAGAATATACTACGAAAGTATTTGTTCTTAGCCCGAGTTTTTTCAATCATATTCTACCGTGGATTTAAGGATATATATAGATATATATATATATATATATATATATATATATATATATATATATATATATATATATATATATATATATATATATATGCAGTTGTAATAGGGCATTGTGACTATTAGATAGATTCTACACACACACATACACACACACACACACACACACACACACACACACACACACATATATATAATATATATATATATATATATTATATATATATATATATATATATATATATATATATATATATATATATATATATAATATATAATATATACATACAGAGAGAAAGAGAGTTTGGCCTATCTTAGAGTCATTTGTCCTTGGGAATCTGTGGTCCAATTACAATTCTTCCTTGCAGGGGCCATCTTTAACGACTAAAATGACATCATTCTTTAGACTGCTAGAAATTAGCAATCTGAAATGGCACACATTTGTCAGAAATCACTGATGGAAGGAAATGGATTAAGGTTAAAGAGCTGTGAATTTAAAAGGAGAAAATACGTCAATAAGCCAATAAGCGAAATGCGAAATATTTAGGAAAAGAAATTAAAAAGAGATATTGCGAAAATAAATTGATAGCGTGACATCTATTTCCGGAGACGTTGCCGGTTCTTTTGCTGAAAACTTACTCCCAAGTTTAATGACGCCTCCGGGGCGTTGTCTTCGGAAGTATATTACTCGAACGAAATCTCACCCGTTTCCCAAATACTCATTTATTTATTCATTTATTTATTTTTTACCTCTCTCGTCCTCTTTCTTCTAAACACACGTACCGATTCATTCCACCTATACACGCTTCTTGTTATTTATCGACATATATTATGTCTGATCATTACATTTTTTATCCTAGTGCAACGATGGCCATAGTTATTTTGACGCCGATTTGTAGGGCTCAAGATAAGCAAGGTTGCAAACCCTTGTGTGTGTGTGTTTGTGGTTATCCATCATTTCTCAATTATTTTTTAAGGGGGGGTGGGGGTGGAAGGGGAGGTTCCTTGTGTTTTGTTTATCTGTTACCAGATTGACTCAGAAAAAACTAGAAGAGAATTCTTTCTCGCCGTATTCATATATTCAAAAATGGACGTTGATATGAAAACGATTGTTAGATTATTCTAATCAAGAATTTAAATTCTTTTTGGTATGCTAAAAATACTATTGCAAGGAAAAATGTGGAAATATCGGTTAGCGAAATTCAGCTCCACAACAGGATGCGCAAAATACGATTCCCGATCCGTTTTTAGCAAACCTTCATCTGGCATTGATTTGCATATTGAAGTTCCGGCACTCATTCCCGACATATGCCGGGAATCCAATTGCTTTCGACTAAGGGTCAAACCCCCTAGTTCGGCGGCCTTTGGTATTTGCATCGAATTTAGCATATCGATGATTTCGTCATTCCTGTCACCGAATTCGCGCTTTTGGTAAAAGTTTTTGACCCTGCACTCGAAATGCATTTCCTATTCGCTATTGTTCGTCTAAATAACAAACAACTATCGTTTCACTCGCATTAACCTATTGTTTTAATTGCTAATATTGTATTGTGAGTATAGTACTTATAAGGTGCAAAGTTATTCCTCAACGGCGCTGATGTCGTGTCGAAATGCTTTTTCAATTTGCTATTCTTGGTCTAAATAAGAGACAACTATCTATTTTCACTCGCGTTAAGCTATTGTTTTAATATCTAATATTGTATTGTGTGTATAAAATTACGTATAAAGGTAGTTTTACACCTACGCACTTTTGTGTTGCAGGCTGTTATGGCGTGGGACCGCAAGAAACCGTTACAAAATTGACGCGGTGGGAAGAAAAAATGACCGTTATTAGGCGGCGTGGCGCGGACCCAGGCGGTGGGATACGGGCATGTCACGGCGTGTTCTTGCGGTGTCTAGCGGAGTTGGCGCGGTTTTATGGTCGTTGTTGCTATGCCAGGGCACGTGCTCTTGCAGCTTTGTAACTCCATGTAGCGGTGTCTTGTGGGTGGCTTGCGGTGTTGTTGCGGAGTAATGATAACATAATTCTTAATAATGAGACAAATGAGAAGCAAATGATGGACATGTAAAACATAGAAAGTAAGAAAATGAACAGGAAAAGCATAGAAAGTAAGGAAATGAACATGAAAAGAATAGAATGTAAGAAAATGAACATGAAAAGAATAGAATGTAAGAAAATGAACATGAAAAGCATAGAGAGTAAGAAAATGAACATGAAAAGCATAGAATGTCACAGACTGTAAGAAATTGAACATGAAAAGTATAGAATGTCACAGACTGTAAGAAAATGAACATGAAAAGCATAGAGAGTAAGAAAATGAACAGGAAAAGCATAGAATGTCACAGACTGTAAGAAATTGAACATGAAAAGTATAGAATGTAAGAAAATGAAATTGGGACTTGGTTTATACCATAAAATTTTCAACTGCAAATATCATATATTATCAACGGAGGTCAATATGTCTTTAGTCTGTTACTGATTTTTCATTGTTCCCCTGTTAATAACAATGTCCAGTCAATGTTAAATATTGTTTCATTATCATATTTGTATGTGTTCATGATCATTTGATCATGTTCTCAATATTATATTATTGTTCTTTACCTTGTATGTTATTATATCATTTGATGGCCATATTTATTTCATGTTACATTTCATTTTATAGTTCAAGTTATTTTCCGAGTTCTATTTATTTCATATTTCATATATCATGTTTCATGTTAGACTTCCTGTTATATTTCTTCGTTATTATTCTTTATGGCCATTCTTTTTCATTTTTCAATTTTATTTCACCCAATCATATCATCATATATATTGTCATGACATAAATCAAGCATCAATAAGGAAAATGTAAATGCAAGTCAGTATTTCAACATATTTATTACAAAACGAAACATTATGAATGATATAAAATGTACAAAATAATTTGATATTAAGAAAATAACTAAAAAATGATTTATTATTAAAAAAATAAAATTATATTTATTTATACATTGTCGACAGGCTGTCAGAGGTGGTTGTGGAATTATTGATATTCGGTGTAAAACGAAGTCAATCATGTTTAGTACATTTCTAAAATGTTTAAAAGATCGTTGTTTTGGTTACCAAATGATTATTTATTATTGTAAAGTCAGAGCAACCTACCATATAAAAAATTAATGCCAACATCAGGATTGCTCTATTTTTACACCTAGTTTTTATGAAAGTATGATAAATATATTACGAAGTGCTAATAAGATGACCTCTTATCCACAAATAAAAACGATAAGTGGTATATGAACATTTAATGAAAAAAAGTGAATATGTTCCAAATATTAAAAAATTTTATCCACTATTCAACTGGAAACTAATTTGGGAACATGTAAATAATAAGTATACAGAAAATAAAAGTAGAGAAATTTTTTTTAAGTATGTTCATAAAGTTTTAAGTACAAATGATAGGCTAGCCATGATGAAAATAAAAGATGTTAAGGAATGCGGTTGTGGATGCATAGAAAGTAATATGCTAATGGTATATTTCTGGCCTTTGGTTAAGAATTTGTTGTCCTGGGTATTCGAATTGCTTAGAAAATTTGGTAAATTAAAAACTAATTGCAGGTTAAGGATTTTAAAATTAGATTTTGATGCAAACTCAAAAATGGATGAAAATACATCACTGGTAATAAGAGCAGATTTTATTTCAAGTATGTGGATGGCAAGATATTTGGGAACAAGTACTGACCAGCAAATTATTAAATGTATAAAGAATAGACTGTTAAATACATTTTATGTACATATAGGATTTAAGTTTAATATTAAATTTTTTTCACAAATCAGTATGTTTCTAATTTAAAAACATATTTATAAAATAAATAAGAATATTTTTATATTATACATAGATCTTATAATAATATATACGAAAAATTGTAAAAATATAATTGTGTAAAGTAATAATTCTTAATAAAAAAGAAAAAAAAGTATTGAGAATCACCTCAAAAAAAAAAAAAAAAAAATCTACCTAGGGAGACGCCATAACACGCTGCATGCCCCGCAACATGAGCGCGCGTAACATCATGCCGTAACACTCCCTTGCGGGTGGTACGACGTTTCACCACATCGCACCACGTGCGGTGTGCCACGGCACCATGCGGGTCCTTAGCCCTTTTGTTGCGGGGCCGCGCCACACTGCTTACGGCTTCGTGCGACTTCATCCACCCGCTAGACGCCGTGCAGAAATTTCAAATGATTTAAAATATGGGCGGCGTCGCACGGCTTTAACGGTCTTCGAGGTGGCGCGCTTTTGGTGCGTTTATAGTGCGGTTTCATGCGGTTTCTTGCGATCCCACGCCGTAACAGACCGCACCACAAAAGTGCGTAGGTGTAAACTAGCCTTAAGGGGTAAAGTTTTTCTTTTACGCCGCTGATGTTGTGTGGGTCTGGAAGAGAGAAGAGGAAAGATTTATTAACAGAAGCTGACTTAATTTCTCCACAGGCTGATCAAAGGGAAGGTGTCCACACTTGCATAAGGCCAGATCAGTGTAACACTACTCGTCATAAATGGATGGTTTCTGTGGTACAATGAAAAGAAATATGATCCAGATAATTACCACTTCGCGTCTAAGCCTGGATTCATCTCTGATGTTTGCTTACCTACTTGCACAGAGTATAATCTGTCATACAAAAGTATGAATATTTTAATTACGCGTTCGTGTCTCTGCTGTCGTGTGACACTTCCCCTAGCGAATGCATTTTGCCTTCGCTCTTGTAGATGCAGATGATATTCATGGAGCCATGTCTATTTTTTCACTCGTGCGATCATCGGTAACCTCACCTCATCTCTCGGCGCTTCCTTTATTTTCCCACAGGATTTGGTTTTCAGAATTATTTCCGCCCGAAAATTAAGTTTTGACCCCTTTGAAGGAGTCTCCGTCTCGGTGGCCCTCACGTCCCACCAAGGCTTGCAAATGTTTAATGGAGAAATGTCAGTGTCTTCTCCGAGACAAAATTTTTATCCCATTCCCCCCTACCCCACGGGGAAATGGGGAGGATTAGACTCTAGAGTCAGAATATGAAATTATTTCCCCTCCCCAGTGTTTCTTGGCAAGATTTGTTCTCAGAATTATTTCTACCCAAAAGAGAAGTTTTGCCCTCTGAAGGAATCTCACATTCGGTGGCCTTCACGTCACCAAAGGCTTGGAAATGTTTAATGGAGGAAAATATCAATGCCTTGTACGTAACAAAGGAATATATAAAAGTTTTCATGGATATGCGCTCGAATGCATTGTGCGCTCGTGGGGAATAATAAAGAGATCTGAGATATTTTTCAAACGGTTGAAATTCAATGGTAGAGCATGGAAGTTGACGTGATTTCATGTAGACCGGTCGGGACTTACACCCAGTTTTCTAATTTATCACTTGTGGTGATGTGTGATAAACGGGGCACTCGTTAATCTGATTACGTTCACATACATACACGCACACACACCACACACACGCATATACATATATATATATATACTATATATATAATATTATATATATATAGTATATATAATATATCCTATACTGTATATGCGTGTGTGTGTGTGTGTGCGTGATGTATGTGAACGTAATCAGATTACGAGTGCCCCGTTTATCACACATCACCACAAGTATAATTAGAAACTGGGTGTAAGTCCCGACCGGTTTCGACTTTATTTCTAAGCCATTGAAGAAGAAAGACTCATGCAGCCTATACGCTATTGGGACAGTACGATCAAAATAAAAAAAACGCTAGAATAAAGAAATCCATAACAGACTCTTATTTTTTCAGCTCTGGTAATATATGTATATATATAAAATATATATATATATATATATATATATATATATATATATATATATTATATATATATATATATATGTATATGTATGTATATACTATATATATATGTATATATATATATATATATATATAGATATATATATATATATATATATATATATATATATATATATATATATATATATATATATGTGTGTGTGTGTGTGTGTCTACATATATATGTGTGTCTGTGTTTGTGTGTAAAGTTGTTCTGTCTAACAGTCCGTGATTCCATTGAAAATGCAACATTCATAGTCATGTTTCCACTTTCATTACTGGACCCTAAATAAAATAAACCTCTGAACAGTAAAACTTCCAGGACATTAACCACTTCATTACAAGACGTATTCTTATTTGTCATGCAGTTTAGTTTCTTTCTTTCTGTCCTTTGGCGTCTAAACCCTTTTTCTTCATTACCTCATTTACGACTTTTATCAAACTCTTCATTGGTCTTCGTCTCTCCCCTCTAACCTCTGAAAAAAAAAAAACAAAAAAAATTTTTTTAACCATCCTTTTCATCGTCATTGTTCGCGTTTGATCGAGCAATCTGAAGGTATACTTGATCACTCCTTTCACTGTATCCTGATATAATTACAACTTTGTTTTTTACATATTTCACACCCTGTTAATTACGACTTCACACGAAAGGTTCGCGCCTCTGCACCATCAGTACTTTTTTTTTTTTTTTTTTTAATCTACTCAGATCCCAACTACTTCCTGAAGTCAGTGTCGCTCAAATCTCGTCGTATA
>NC_061093.1:69844058-69849058 GCF_015104395.2 Macrobrachium nipponense
GGATGCTATTTTTCGTCCAATTTCTTGTTTTTCCAATGTTGTTTCAGAATCTGACCTTGAAAAGAGAACACATTCACTTTTCGTTAAAAAAAATTTTGTGATGAAGGTTTGTTCTTCTTTCCCCTTAAAGTTCTTGGCTTTTTTTTTATTTTATTTTATTTATTTATCTGTGTGTGTGTGTGTGTCTGGGGCAAAAATAAGAGCGTTCTGGTTTCCCGTCCTTTTAGGACGCTGTCTAACACTCACAAAAAAGAAAGAAAATCGGATAAACCAAATTTAGCAAGTAAAAGAGCACCGGAGAAAAGAGCCCCTCCCCGAAAGGTCCAATCTTTCAGCATGACTATCCTCTGCCACCCGAATGCGATCAGCTGCCTAAAAGGAGTCAGGAATAGAGATTGAAATTAGGGGAAGGCTGAACTATAGAGTTTGGGTCTGATTTAACCGCCGGAAAAGGTGGAGCGGTTGATGGAAAGGCCTAAGAGAGAGGAAAAGCTGGAGCTGCTGAGAGATAAAGAGGTACCTAGGGAAATCACGATCCGCTCTCAAACACAAATGGTGATTAGTCTCGGTCTGGGAGAGTTTAGGAGGCGGGATTTCTGTGAAACGAGTGGGGATGGAATCCCAGCGATAAGATGCTTCTTTATTTTCGTCAATAACTTTAAAGAAACAAACGAATATAGGTGAGAGATTGAAGAAGAGTCATGATCTGAATGAGGAGCACATAGCAGATTAACTTGAATGGAAATAAAACAGCATAAAACAGTCAATTTTACTTGATCGTGGCAAGATCGCGGATATGAAAATAAAAGTAATAAATAAAAAAGAACATAAATAAATGGATAAGTGAAAAAGACGAGAACCGTGCAACAGTAAAGCGAATATCATATTCAGATCTTAGTTTGACGGAGAAGCGCAGCCTTTACTAAGTCCCGCTTTGTTGGATTTTTCTCTTTCAAATCACCAGTGACGTCAGCTCGTTTACAGTAGGCTGAACTGAGGGGGGAGGGGGTGGGTTGGGAGGGTCTGAATGAATTAACAAAATTCACTAGCTGTACAGGTGCTAGGATGGACATCATAAGCTGCTGGTGTGGATTAGGAGTAACAATATATATATGTATATATATATATATATATATATATATATATATATATATATATATATATATATATATATATATATATATATATATATATTTACCCACACACACAGATATATATATGTATATATACGTATATGCGCACGCCTCCGTACATGTATGTATTCGGAAGTAAACTGGAATTCTTTTGAAAGAAAACGGATCAACAATGATGCAGACTTCCAAACCATGACAGAAATAGAAAAATATCTCTCACACTTGAAGTCATTCTCTTTCTCATGGGTAAATAACTTTTCACGTTAGCTTTCATTGTTAGTTCACTTTTCATCCTTTCCTGAAAAATATCATCGCTACCTCTTCGTCCACTAAATACAACTTTCTTTTCTTACTATTAAACATTTTTCTTTCACTCCAACTAGGTATCCCATTTTCCTCCGTCCGTTAATCCAGAGATTCATAGAACATGACTTTAACAATATTTTTTTTATATTTTCCCCTAACAATCACTCTGTAGAAAACTAATAAATTGGATGAGTACCACAGCGAAATAGAGGTAATGGTAAAAAAATTCATTTTCTTATTTTTGAGTGAATATTGAAAATTCTGAATTTCAACGAAAAAATAAATGTTTGATGGAGATGTTGCAAATAGAATTACTCGTCTTTAATGTGTACGATTGGCTGATAATTTTGATGATGATAATGTTGATATCTTAACACTTTTTATTGTCTGATAATCATATTAATCTGATAATCCATTTTTTTAGGGCGTATTACTTTCATAAACTGAGATCCAGAGTAGACTGCAGTCCGTGTGGAACCGAAAGAGGTAAAGAAATAGAGTTTTAATTCTGGGTCACAATCTGAATACACTGCATGATACGTTTTACTCATTCAGTGTCTTATATCTGGAATATACGAATTACCTTTGTTTATTCCTTTAGAACTGATGTCCTTCCTCGCGTAAAGTTCTCGTTAGATATCTCTTTAACCTTCATATGTTATTGCTTCTGACCAATTCCAGGTTATATAATAGTTTAAAGTGACTTGGATAATCCTTTATGCCAAAGACATTTTGTGGAGCTGTTTTGTAGAGCAGGTGTAGATTATAATAATGTTTGAAAATAGAAAATGTGAATCCCGAAGAAATAATTATATTCCAGAGAAAAAGGTATCTAGTATTGGAACAGAAAGGTCAACAGTTGTCACTGAAAGTGAAGTAACTCCTTGGCTCTTTCTCTTTCTCCCTCCCTACAATGAAAAAAAATATAATGATCAAATATCGTGATTACAAAGATATTCAACATTCACTAGCAAATAGGAAATTATTTCGAAATTAGTTCCCGAATTATCTCCCTTTCCTTCCTACCCTCTACACAAGAAACAGAGAGCGCAATTTCTAAACCACCCCCTCTCTCAACGCCCCCCCCCCCACACGCGCACACAAAACAAGAAACAGAAAATGTTATAAAGGAAATGAGTGGCATTAATAATCTATAGACGTTACACATTTCCTTCCCCAACCCTCCCCATACAACCCCAGTCCCCAGAAAAAGCAAGAGACGGATGGATACCTCCGTCTTAACCCGAAAAGAAGAAGTTATCGGTTGAAATCGAAGATTTCCTCTCCTGAGGAAATTGGAATTCCCGAAGAGTCCTTTTCCTCGTCTCCGAACCGCGGGAGCTGGAGGCGACAGGTGCAATAATTGTGAAGTCCTTGGAATGCCGAAATCCAATATGAAATGCTCATGACCTGCATGACCTGCAACCTAACGATCCATATTAGGTCTGCAATTCGTAATAGTGTTAAATACCGTTGAATTGTTATTCCATGGGGCTCTACTATACTAACGCTTCCACACGAAATATTTACCTCCACTCGCCTCTGGTAATGGGAAGAGATCCGATTTTTATCATTATTGACGATGCTACTGCTCCAGAGACAATTCGTAAATACGTCAAAATTGTCTCAAGGTTATAATAAATATATAGCAACATTATCATGGGACACAGAAATTGCATTAGGAACTTGAAGTAGCCAATGACGCTTACAGATGATGCAGTATTGATTAACGACGCTTATCTGTAAATATACATTACTCTATCTATATCAAATGATTTTTTCTCATTATTCAGCATAGGTATCTTAATAGTTAGAAAGCTCTTTATAAGCGAGTAGCCTTTCATTTTTGTTTTAACTGAATGTATGTCATGTTGATTAATACATTTGTAATTGGTTAACTTTGTGTCAATGGTAATTTTTATTTTTTTTTATTTTTCTTTTTGCTTTCCTAAGTCGCGAGGTAAACATGCAGTTGAAGTCTCCGTCATTTCAGATTTTTCAGATCTCTCCGATGACAATGAAAGGAGACGTTTATCATCATTATATGAATTGCGTTTTTCTTCTGAAGATTGATTTATAATTTTTACTCACTTCCATCTGTCATTTCTTCTCAATCTCTCAAGCTACGACCAACAGGAGTCAGAACAACAATAAAAACAGGTGGGAATTGATTCCACAGCGTAAGTAAAAACCAACAAAAGGCCATATGGAAGTTCTCCCAGTATAGGGGATAGTGCCGTCAGTGGACCTCATTTGGTGCACTGTAGCCATTACTTAAGGCCCTTTGCAGCGTGCCTTCGGCCCCTAGCTGCAACCTTTTTCGTTCCTTTTTCGTTCTCTTTCTTCCGTATTACTTTCCACATTTCTAAGCTTTTACTGCCAATTTCCATTTCAGCTCTGAATGACCTCATAGGACCCAGTGCTTAGCCTTTGGCCTAAATTCGATATTAGACTCCATCTATGGAAGTTTTAGTATATAGGCGAATACTCTTCCCTCTTCATTGAGTTAGAAGATCTAGAACAGGTATATTCAGCTGGGAATAAAAGGCTCAACCAATTGCGCCCCGGGGCCAGAGGAGAGAGAGAGAGAGAGAGAGAGAGAGAGAGAGAGAGAGAGAGAGAGAGAGAGAGAGAGGAAATAAAAGTTACGTTCTGCAATATAGTGTTTTCAGATTGTTGGTCAAATTTCCAAACAAATTTTTAGTTCCCCTGTGTTCGGGGGTGGGGCCTGCAGTTCGACGGGGTTTCCAGGTTTATTTATTTATTTTTTCTATTTTTTTTAAAGTTTATGAAGTCTGGTTTTGAGTTCAGGGCTTTTAAAAAAAAAAGTACCATTATAATCGATGATAAGAATTCCCTCAGGTTTTTGTATTAATGCAAATTTCGTAGCTTTAAAGCGATAGATATAGCAACCTTTCTTTGAATGGAAAGTTTGAAGGTATGGCAGTGAGAGAAGTGGGCGGGGGGCAAGAGAAATTTGTAGCTTTTTGGTAAAATACAAAAACAGACAGGGAGAGATTGAAAGAAAGAAAGCGCGAGACAAGGTTTACCTATAAAATAGATAGATAGATAGATAGATAGAGAGAGAGAGAGAGAGAGAGAGAGAGAGAGAGAGAGAGAGAGAGAAATGGAAGTCGCTGTTCGTTTAAAAACAATATTGAGTTATTATTGGTTTGCAAAGGCATCATAAGAAGTTATTCTGGAAAATACTGACGTAGAAGAAGAGAGAAAATTAAGGTTGTTATATTAAAATAGAGAGAGCAGAATATTATAAATACATAGAAGAAGTCCAACACACTGGCACAGCTAGAACATAAAATTTAGAAATAGATGTATGACCAACACAAATAACATTTTCCTGTTACTGAATTGACTCTTTGCACCTTTACAGTTGTGTCAAATGGAAAGGAAAATTACTGAGTCAGACAAGACAGATTTTTAGTACGAAGGAACAACAGCTTCCAATTTCTCCACTTCATGCATTTTATATAGTCCAGTGATTCTCAAACTGGGGGGGGGGGGGGGGGGTGCTGGCTTTGGCACCCTGGGGTGCCACAGACA
>NC_061093.1:69854058-69859917 GCF_015104395.2 Macrobrachium nipponense
TTAAAACAGTAGTTAATGACGAAAAATGATTCAATGAATGCTTTGCCTACTCAACTTGCTTCGTATTATCTGAATTGAGCTTTTCATCAGATCTATTTCGTTGAACTGCGATTACATAAAAAATAAGTAACAATATAAAAGTGACAAAAAAAATAAATTGGCCAAATGAAATCCTTTCGGGATTAAATAAACTTGTATACCGCTTACAAAACAAAGGCATTTTTTAATATTTGTATAAAAACAGACTAACGAGCCCCAAAGGATTTTATTTCAAATCAGGTACCACAATCCTTTTGTCTTATTGAATAAAAAATGGAAATGGTATTGAGTAATCCTGAAAGTTACAAAACCGAATCACCGGCCATGATGGCATGCGCTGGCAGTATGGGCAGCTCTATGAGCAAGAGCCCATGTTGGCATAAGCCCAGCTTAATCTCCAACAATTACAACAAGCGATTATCAAATTAAAGCTACTCTTTTTATTTTCTATCTTTCGAGTAAGCGTTTGAGTAATTCATTCGTGAGTTTTATATCGGCCATTACTGTCCTCAATCGGTTTCTGAGAAGAGTAGACTGATAAAAACAATCATTATTCCTCATGGTGCTGTAAAGATAACATTTATCTATTTATTCATTTAACAACCTATCTATTATTCGACATGTCACAGCGACATCTCGTGTGCAGTAGGGAATCATTTTCGAAATGTGATTGTATCTCTAGTGTCAGAATATTATAGGAAGAAGACTCGTGAGGGACACTCGTGTGAATGATGAATAAAAGAGGACACCTGCTGGGGACTTCCTCTCTTTAGATCTCGGTGTCCTTCACAGTCCCTCGGCAATTGGGCTTCTTCACTCGTCATCATAATGAAGCTTAATTTGTTAAGGTTTTGAAGCAGTGGTTGTCATTAAACATTTCCCAGAGAGAGAGAGAGCGAGAGAGAGAGAGAGAGAGAGAGAGAGAGAGAGATAGAGAGAGAGAGAGAATTTTTTAAGTTTCTGAAACAGTGGTTGCCATTAAACATTTCTCAGAGAAGAAAGAGAGAGAGAGAGAGAGAGAGAGAGAGAGAGAGAGAGAGAGAGAGAGAGAGAATTTTTTTTTAGTTTATGAAACAGTGGTTGTCATTAACCATTTCCCAGAGAGAGAGAGAGAGAGAGAGAGAGAGAGAGAGAGAGAGAGAGAGAGAGAGAGAGAGAGGGAGAGGGAGCGTTCGATAAATGGGAAGTAATTGCTGATAAGTTATAACGATGAATACCGAGATGATGTATTCTGCTTAAGGTATCTCAGACATACACATATATAGTCTCTGAACTGTGTTTATGTGTATGCATGTATGCAAATATGTGTATGAATGAACTATATAAAAGAAATATTTATTCAGGGAGGCATGCAGAGCTCAACGCAGAGAGTTCTTAGAAGCAAAATTTATTATTCTTAGAATGTTTGTGGGGAGATCAAACTTTATTGGGAACAAGTAGTAAATAAATACTTAATTCAGCATTGTATAGCTGGAGTTTTAATTAACAAACGTATCGAAGCAAAGATGTCTGAAAAAGAAATAACTTTTCATTCTCCTTAAAGAGAACACGTGAAATTCGAGTTTAAAATAGTAGAACATTAAGTATGATATAAGGGAACATTGAGTATAAAATAAGAGAACATTGTCTTTATTTTATTAGACAATTAATGGTGAGGAACTGAAAGGAAATATATTTTGTTTCTTTTTTAGTTATAAATCCGTTCTTTTTTGACAAAATTATTTTAAATATTTATATATATATATATATATATATATATATATATATATATTTATATATAATATATATATATATATATATATATCTATATCTTTGCCTTAAAAAAAATGTAGTGATTATTCTCCCTTGAAAACTTTAGTTATAGATTAACTCCATCATGAAACACTTTTGCAAGGCGTTAAAATAAAGAGTGTATTTTATAGACATCAAAAATTTTCCTCACACTTTTGATCGGATACCTTCGTCATAACAAGTTTGTTGATCCGAGGTGGAAATAAATGCGCGTGAGTTACAATCTTGCCACGTCATCGAAGCTATTAAAACAAAAACATCTGTTACGTCACTAACATATAAAACAAATTTACGAATTCGTACTATAGATGCCAGTTAATTATCTATGCCGATCTAGTATCAACGTATTAGAGAAAAACTCCATTTTAATAATTCGCAAATTAATCCTAACGAAATTGGTAACTTGTTTTACGATTCCCTGAAAATCCTCTAATTCCCTTCTGGGGAAATTCATCCCCGATTCATCTCCATTCTTTGAACCCAGAAATTAATTACTGTTATTGGCGGCTGGACTAGAGGGGAATTACTTCCTCTAATCGTATTTATTTCGTG
Source organism: Macrobrachium nipponense (assembly GCF_015104395.2). Classification (NCBI taxonomy): domain Eukaryota; kingdom Metazoa; phylum Arthropoda; class Malacostraca; order Decapoda; family Palaemonidae; genus Macrobrachium; species Macrobrachium nipponense. Next base: position 69,856,441 of record NC_061093.1, read on the forward strand.
TAATTTTCCACATCTCCACGATTCCCGTGTGGGCGAGAAGCGAGGAGGGAGTTCAGCGGTTCGCTCGCGTCATTTGTTTTTTGGTTTTCTTTAAACTGATTCGTATTTCGTCCAACAGCACACTTCAGTGCATGAGCAAGTTTCTACCAATCTTGCAGATTTCAGTTGATAATATAATTTCCTCGTACATATATCTTTACCCATTTCCCAAACAACGACAGAAATGAAGAAACACTGACACTAGCGATGTGTCAGTATGAGCTTGTCATTATATGTTCGACAGCGGAAGCGAATATTCAAAGCCCATTTAAAAGACTTAGAACTCTTTTCTCGAGTGAAATTAAGTGGGATCAACTTCAAAAGCAACAAAGCAAGCCCTGAGACAACAGCCTCTGTTATCCCTTCTTCTTCTACTCTTTCTACTATAAATATTTATTCTCCCGAAAGCGATGAACACTTTTCCTCCTCTTCCTCCTCCTCCCAAACGTGAGTTATCGTACACTTTAGCAACAGTAAGAAAAATACGACAATAAAAAAGAAAATCTTGCGCATTGCAATAACTTGATGCAATTCTGAAAATGACCGTTCACGGAAAAATTAAATGTTTATCGTGGACTTGTAGATATCAGTTCCACTATCGCGCTTATAGTATATATTTCATTTTAACGACTTCGTCTTTATTTCTAGATCCCTCTGTCACTGGGATCTCTTGATTTTTTTTATTATATTTACGTTCTTGGCTCTCTCTCTCTCTCTCTCTCTCTCTCTCTCTCTCTCTCTCTCTCTCTCTCTCTTTTTTTTCTTTTTATTATACCTGTAAGGTCCTGCCAGAATCTAATGTCGGTATTCCTTAACCCCAGATCCGGGAACCGACGAGCCAAATGCGTTAGTAAGTAAACAAGGCATCCTACTGAAGGTAAAGTAAACACAAAGGGAAGAAATATAACAGAAGAAAACGGTGAGGTATAAAAAGCTTTTACTGAAAAAATATAGAAGTAAACGACAATTTCGGGCATTACTATTCATGTGGGGAAGAAGCTGAAATATTTCGGATTCCCCCCAATATAAAAATTCGGGGATTATATATCAGTTCTTTAAATCACCGATGGTTTTCTGATGACAGTTCTCCTCAGATATTGAATTTAGTAACACGAAAAGGATTTAGCTCCATCTAACATTTTATGTTGCCTCTCAAAATAGTCATTCCAAAGGTTGTAACATAGTTCCTAATTATGTATGGTAAAAAATAGGTCCATAGCATCTGTTGCCATATCCTGCTCAGCAGATGATAGTTCATCCTTTTATCTTATGATCATAAATACACAAAAAAGAAAATCTAATCACACAACCACGCTTGGAAGCATACACATACATACCTACATAGACTATATGTATATGTAAAGTAATAATATATATGTACTTATATATATAGAATTATATATGTATATATATGCATATGTGTGTATATTATATATATATACTATATATATATATAGATATATATATATATATATATATTATATATATATATATATATATATATATATATTTATAGGTATTATATATAGATATATATATATATATATATATATATATATATATATATATATATATATATATATATATATATATATATATATATATATATATATATATATATATATATATATATATATATATATATCATATACATATTATATATAAGTAGATTACATATGATAGAAATTATCATTATTACTTCAATTAAGGATCAAAGACAGGACTTTTAAATGACAACTTGGTAATCTTGACTGTTGACATATGAATGTCTCAAAACATTAAGCCAATAACAATAATTATTATCATATTACTGGATAATCATAAGCCATTCCGGTAATTCAAAAATATGGTAGGAAAGGCAGACTAAGGTATTTTGTTTCCTTTTTACCTTTAATGACAAGGTGGCTGGACTTCCATTAAAATGTGGCTTCGTCTGAAAATCCCTGTATAATAAGATTATTGTAATCTCTAGATTTATGTAATAATAATAATAATAATAATAATAATAATAATAATAATAATAATAGTAATAATAATAATAATAATAATAATAATAATAATAATAATAATAATAATAATAATAATAATAATAATAATAATAAAATTTTGATCCTTGCCTTCTTTAGAGGTTTGTCATGTCGTCATATTCATGGGAGTTATTATTTTCACTTTTTTAGGTCTGAGGAAAATTAAATATTAAAATTCCATGAATATTTTTTATGAAAGAAACCAAATAATCTAATATAATTTGCTGTCAAATCTGCTTTGATTTATAAATGAAGCGAATTACGACATTTTAAAACCTCGGTTTTGAAGTCTTGACATATTTATGCTCTTGGAGAAACGAACTCGTTAATAACATTTCGCAGTTTCTCTGAATTCTCGGGAACATGTCTGTGCGGTCGATTGTATTTCAAGACGAAATGAACACGCCAGATCCCTCAAGTCAAGTTTTGGTGAAATCTCATGAATGCTAAGCGAGGGAATGTTTCGTCTTCTTGTACGTTTTACGAAATGTTTCGGTGTTCCAAATTTTTCTCTTTTAAGCCGGGAGGGAAGGAAGGGGATATTTTTTTTGCATTGTTGACGCAGTTTGTCCTACCTTTCTGGGACGAATTTTTGGTTTGGTAGATCGGAGAGATTTCAGTCCCTCTTTTTTAAAAATAGCAGATAAATATTAGATTCATATATCAGTGACGCCAAGACATAAGATGATATGTATGACGCTCCTAAGAACTATAAAGTCTAACTTACGTATGAAAGGAGAACAAACTTACATACAATATTCGAGGGGGGCCATCTGTTGCTTGTTCTCATGGTTATCGGAATATAATTATATATCTGCGGTTTTGTTTACTTACAGAAATATTTTTTTTTTTTCATATTAACTTTTGTATCAGAATAAATTATATCGAATGTACTAGAAAAAAAAAAAAAAAAAAAAACTACCATGCGGATATCACTTGTTTCTTTGAATGCAACGATAAATATTGCAAGAAATATTTAGAATTCAGAGCTTTTCCTTAAACTTTTTTTTTTATGATTATTATCTATGCGCTCATGCTTTCAAATGAAGACGGTAATATACGTGCCCAACTCGTTCAGAACGAGAATTAGAGGGAAATTATGATGCATAAAGCACATTCTAGCAAGAAGTTGGAAGATATACTTCAACACAGTAATATCAAACCCAGGAAATCCTTTGGGTTTCTTGTAGCCACAATTTCAAACCAAATCATACTTTATGAGTCAAATTTCTTTATCTACAATAAGACGGAAAATATAAGAAATCTTTATATTTCTTATGAGTCAAATTTCCTTATCAAGATTAAGACGAAAAATATAAGAAATCTTTATAGTTCTTATGTAGTACAGATATTTCTCAGCTTCATTGTCATAATTCCAGACGCCAGTCAATTTTGAACTAATAACCACGCT
>NC_061093.1:69860417-69905417 GCF_015104395.2 Macrobrachium nipponense
ATCATAGAGGAAGCAAGAATTATGGATTTAAAATAACGAAATTTTGGAAGTTTTTCTTATGTACATAATACCAAAGAACTGTGTATATCAAAATAGGTAATGAGAATTTTAATATCCTGAAAATAAATATATTCCAAATCTGATCACGTTTGGATTCATATTATTCTGTAGACGTAAAAAATCAAATCAATATGATCATCAAAAGGTTCATTTTATGATGGAACTCAGACCTAAAACACAAAAAAAATCATGAAAGCTTTCCAGATTAGTTTTTTAAAAGATTTTTTTTCAAGGGAAACAAAATTCGTTCTTAAATATACTTTAACAAAGCAATACACATTTGAGTCTCGAACTAATCTCGCGACAGAATTTTTGGAAAAATTCAGAATTTAGGAGAAATGAGTAATCCCACTGACTGACCTTGACAAAATCCCGGGTAAGTTTAAATAAAGACTAATCTTTTATTTTTTTTTTATTTTTTTTTGCACGAGACTATTGATTGCTGACCAAGTAATTTATCTAGCCATTTCAACGACATCGACATATACATACATACATACATACATACATACATACACGAAAACACATATACACACATACATGAATAGCCAAATAAGCGAAATAAAAACCAAACTATATATATATATATATATATATATATATATATATATATATATATATATATATATATATATAATATATACACACACATATATATATATATATATATATTATTATTATATATATATATATATATATATATATATATATATATATATATATATATTTCTATCTATCTATCTATATATATATATATATATACATATATATATATATATATATATATATATATATATATATATATATATATATATATATATATATATATATATGCTGGCCGCGTCGATAACCATCAATGAAGTCCTGATTTATCCTCTGCCCGCTGGGCGCTGGTTCGAACCCACGAGAGGAACGAAATTATTATCAACTAAAAATTTCCCTATGAAAATATATTAATTCCGAGGTAGAGCGAATTGGATATTGTAGCTAAATGCATGTATGAATCACGGTGATGTGATAAAAATTCATGTGTATGCATATATGTTTTTGTATATGATGTAATATAATTGACAAAAGTTTGGAAGAAAGGCAGAAAGAGGGAGGAACAGAAAGTTTCGACATCAATAAAGGGTAATTCTAACCGACGGCCGTTGTAGTTGGTACGTATAAAAAGAAGGACGAATAAGAAGATGGGAAAACGTATACAACACCAGCCAATACGTTACCTTGGAGAATGATTTACGATTCAGCACTGAAGAAGTATCAGTGTGGGAGAAGTTCTTTGTCACTTGGCATTCGTGTGCAATGCATCGTGCAATGGTGCAGTTGGGGGACGATCTCTTGTCTTCCAGCAGCGCAGCAGCTAATGATCATTTCGCTCTTTCCTTCAGCTTTAATAATGAGCTCTGATGATCAATTAATCCTGCTCTAATGGATGTTTCAGAGTTCTGCTCTTCATATGCGTTTTGCCATCGCTGAAGGGAACTGGTCAAGAATTAGGCTTCCTCTCAGAGAAAGTAGTCTTAATGCAAATGAATACTTTTAATTGTGCTCGTGTGCAAGAAGAAAATAATGATTGAAAAGCACTAATTAATTTTTCTGGTCATTAGAAGAACCTTCTCATCTGTTCAGCGCCTTTATCAAATTTTTAATGAATTTGCACAGGATTAAATACAATCAACTCTGGATGCAGAAACGTATTCATCGCTCAAATATGTCCTTAAAAGCACGCAAAACTAAGTTTTAAAAAAGTTATACTTAAAAAGGGAATTGCAGTCGACACACGTATCTCACACACAATGATAAGAAAGAGAACAAAAATATACAGTTCATAACCAAATAAGAAATTCCAAACTCATTTTAACAGCTTATCCATAAATGGTAAAAATAAAACAATAAAAAGCTAGTACAAAGGTAACTCTACCCGGATTACAATGTGAATTGAATATTGAATAGAATAAAGAATTTAGGCAAAGGCCAATCACTGGGACGTATGAGGTCATTCAGCAATGAAACGGAAATTGAAAGTAAAAGTTTTGAAAGGTGAAGCATGACTGCACTGAGAGAGGGTAGAAAGTAGGATGGAAGAAGGAAAATATGCAAGGAGGTAAAGTAAAAGGAACGAAAGGGGTTGCAGCTAGGGGCCGAAGGTACCTTGCAAAAAAGAAAGACACAAGCTAGCGCCGACAGTGCACCGCCTGAGATGCACTGACGGCCCTACAATTCCACATTACAAAGTGGGAATCTAGCATTTGTAAATGGACAGCTTAGGAGAGAGAGAGAGAGAGAGAGAGAGAGAGAGAGAGAGAGAGAGAGAGAGACCTTCCATGTCGTCGAGAGCTTCAAAAATCAGTATTGGAAGTTAAACAGAATAACGATATGATGAAATTCCCGCTGATCAGATGTCAAGGATTCCTTTTGAATGGGAAAATTCGGTCTCGATTCGAGATCAGGCACCATTATGCCCTTTGACACCTAATCAGCTTCACGGCCGTCGACTCCTTTCCCCATTTATTTTTTCAAAGAGTTTTTGGCTGCATCGACCATAACTCATTCACAAGCGGTGATAAAGGCAAAGCTAATCCAAGAGGTGAGGATGTGAAGAAAAACCTAATAATATTTCCAGCAAATTTGAAAAAAAATCACTAAAAATAAAGACTCAAAGAAGCAGGAAAATGTAAAACTGATAAAGAGAAGATACATTTTTTGTACTACAAAAAGAAAATAAGTTGCAATGGGGCCTATATAAAATCATAGATAAAATTAACTCATAGAGGATACATTTGGATACATTTTTTTAATATAAAAAAAAATAAGTTGCAATTGGACGTATATAAAATCATAGCTAAAATTAACTGATAGAGGATACATTTTTCCAATACAAAAAGAAAATATGTTGCAATGGGACGTATATAAAATCATAGATAACAATAACTGATAAAGAAAGGATAGATTTTTTTTACTACAAAAAGAAAATGTGTTGCAATTGGACGTAGGTAAAATTGTAGCTAAAAATAACTGATAAAGAGAAGATAGATTTTTTACTACAAATAGAAAATAAGTTGCAGGAGGACATATAAAATCAAAGCTAAATATAACTGATAAAGAGAGGATAGATTTTTTTTTACTACAAAAATAAGATATGTTGCAGTGGGACGTATATAAAATCATCGCTAAAAATAACTGATAAAGGGAGGATAGATTTTTTACTACAAATAGAAAAAATGTTGCAGTGGGACATATATAAAATCGTAGCTAAAAATAATTGACTAAGAGAAGATAGATTTTTTTACTACAAAAAAGTACTATTTACCGTTTGGGAGGTAAGCCGATTGACATTCAGTGCCTTGGCTATGTATTTTGTTATTTCGTGTACGTGTGCTTTGGTGATTTTTTTTTTTATGTTATATATAAATTTACCCACATTGTATCATGTTGAGTAATATGTTATTTTCTCTTTTGACTGATGTATCGTGGATAGGCACGATATGATATGAGTATGGAGGAGATAGGGGTATGGGTGTAGGCATGGGTATTGGTATGGAACTGAGATTGGTATGGGTGTAGGATATGGGTAAGGATATAGGAACTAGCTATCGCTCCCATCTGCTAATATATAATAATATATATATATATATATATATATATATATATATATATATATAGATATATATATTTATATTTATATTTATATTTATATTTATATATATATAGTATATATATATATATATATATATTATATCCATATATATATATATATATATATATATATATATATATATATATATATAGTATATATATATATATATATGACTGGTAAGAATGTTCTGTAACAACAGAATTCCATACTAATAAAAGGAGCCCATAAAAACACCAAAATATAGAGAGGAAAGTACTATATTTCAGAGACTGCTGTCTCTCTCTTCAGGTATATGAATGAGAAAAGTTTACAGAAAAGGTGGTATCTATACCAAGAGATCCGTCCACAAGTAAGCCAATTTAGGTCACCCCCGCTGATAATCTTCCTTTAATCTTCTTAAGCGTTTATTCAACCAACGCTTAAGAAGATTAAAGGAAGATTATCAGCGGGGGTGACCTAAATTGGCTTACTTGTGGACGGATCTCTTGGTATAAATACCACCTTTCTGTAAACTTTTCTCATTCATATACCTGAAGAGAGAGACAGCAGTCTCTGAAATATAGTACTTTCTCTCTATATTTTGGTGTTTTTATGGGCTCCTTTTATTAGATAGATATATATATAGATATATATATATATATAGATGATATATATAATATATATATACATATATATATATATATATATATATATATATATATATATATATATATATATATATATATATATCTGTGTGTGTGTGTGGTGTGTGTGTGTGTCAAGAAATAACTTTCGGTACAGCTCCTTCCTTCATGCAAAAATATGTCAGGATTTGCTCCCTTGATGATTGGATTTGAGTGGATCCTCTCCCAGGAAGGTTTTCATCAGTTAAAGGTTTTCTTGAGGCCTATACTAAGGTATTGAACGTCGTCTGATCCATTACTTGGATGAACGCTGATATGTCAAAAGAGAGAGAGAGAGAGAGAGAGAGAGAGAGAGAGAGAGAGAGATAGATTCATTGCTAAATTTATCTTAAAATTGGAAGACACGATCATCGAAAAATTCATAAATGAAGGAATAATAGGGTAGTATAACTGAAAAACCGAACGTAATAAAATGCTGCTACATAATATTCTCTCAGAGACGTTTCTCCAGAAGAATTAAAGAATGTGAAAGGATAACTTTTGATTCGCTTGTTTCTTCTTCCGCTCTCTGCGCATTCTCAGAAGATTCTGTCTCCATCCTCGAAAACAAAGGACGGCGAACATTGCGCAGCATAAAGCCAGGTATCCAGAATCCTATTTCCCTTATAATGACATGCTCTCGAAGGAGTCAATAGAGGCATCATTAAGATAACTTTTCTTCATATAACACTGAAATCGTATTTCTTGTTGCAAGACGTTATCGACGGGATGAATCAAAGCATTGCTAACTGTGTGGTGAGCGTTTTCTCAAATACTCTCTCTCTCTCTCTCTCTCTCTCTCTCTCTCTCTCTCTCTCTCTAGTATCTAGTATGTCGGTTTAGATTTTTGTTAGACGATATCGTAATTTTGCCGTAAAAACATAAACAAATGACTGTAATATGTATGGATGATGCCTTTGTAAATATATACATATTGATCCCAAAAAATATTGGTCGTAGATAAACCTTTTTGGGTGACTATCTATGAAAGATCCCAATTCTTTATTCTTTCAAACTATGCCGTGTCTTTCGTCAAAAGATTATTTATTTACAAAATTATAACTCATACTGCAAATTTTGCAGCGAACATGTAGCGGACTTTGAATGCGTCAGTTATTTAAAATTAAGGAGAAGAAAAGCAAAGTTCATAGAATGATGGTCTTTTCCTATCGGTGAATTTAACCAGTAGATTTTTTATATCTTGGGGAGATAACGTTTATCATGCTTATTTTTAACGTTTTACTTTGACAAAAATAGATTTTAACTGGAATCACGTATCAACCCAGTTAACAGCTAACTACCTATTCCATTATATTTCTAAATAATCGACGAACAATTACTGACCACAGTTCACTTAATCATTCGTAGTAAAATGGAAGAGAGTTTGTTTAAACGATTAATTTCCCTCATTCACCTTATAACGAGGTTCATTCTCACTTTCTCCAGTTGGAATTTCAAACGTTAATTTTACCACTAAGTAAATATCGTACCCTTTTTCACCAGCGATCATTATTATGTGGTAAAAATTAAATTAGCAAGAAAGTATTTCAACAAGGCATAGTAATTCTAATGACATGGCGTTAATTTCATTGTGGAATAAATTAGTCGAATATTGTTGCAATGGTCTCTTTAAAATTAAATCACAATTAAATATTCCTGCTACCTCTACTCATTTCATTAACTATTATTCAGAAGACAAAGCCGTATTACCGACGTATGAGCTGAAGTTGGAATTAATTCATAAAAAGTACTTCTCGTCTTAATATTGAATAAATTACAGTTATTAAAACGATAGTATGGCCTGATATTTTTAATACTAAAGTATTCTAAACGCTCAATAGCGTTATAATCAATTTAATTTTCAGTTCCATTCACTTTATTTTACGTGTAAAAGCATACTCCTAAAATCTGGTATTATTATTATTGTTATTATACCCACTTGAAGTTCACCATTTAGGGCGGTTCTCTCTCTCTCTCTCTCTCTCTCTCTCTCTCTCTCTCTCTCTCTCTCTCTCTCTCTATATATATATATATATATATATATATATATATATATATATATATATATATATATATATATATATATGTGTGTGTGTGTGTGTGTGTGTATAAATATATTTATATATATAAATAGATAATAGATAGGTAGATAGATAGATAGTTAGATAGAAAGATGGATAGATATATAGAAAGCCAGATAGATAGATAGATATTCAGGGGATTATTTTCTCGGGATAAAAGCAGTGGCAACCCTTTCTTTACTTCCGGGACGAATATGCAGTAAACACATGAATAGCAGTCGCTTTTGAGCGCAGCTGAAAACCGGTCTAAAAAGAAAAACAACAGGCATCCAGTGTTCTAAAACGTGCGAAAACATAGCTCTATATATTTATATATATATATATAATATATATATATATATATATATATATAGATATATATCTATATATATATATATACATATATATAGTCTAATATTATTATTATTACTGACATATTTATTTTTTTTTTTTATATATATATATATAATCTATATATCTATATATATATATATATATTATTTATATATATATATATTATATCATATATATAATATATATCATATATATATAGATATATATACAATTATATATACTGCTAGATATATATAGATATATATATAGATATATATATATATATATATATATATATATATATCTATATCATATATATATATATATATATATATATATATATAACCTCTTTCCTTTCATGAATTGTTTTTTATAGAATGTCATAATATAAGGTCACTCTCCATCCAACTACGACATCCAGCTTCAATATTGAAAAGGAAGTGATTCATACGTAAAAGGCTCTTTCTCTTAGAGAAGAAGTTCTTAGGTATACCCGAGGGAACAAGAGTAAAACATCCTCAAGGATGCTTCAAATTAATGACCCTTCCAGCAGGGGCCTGGAAATACATTTCCAGCTCATCCATTTCCAGTCCTCTTTCGGGTCACGGCTAAAGATTTGTTGGAGACGATACGATTCGTTAACTAAAACAAGAAAAAAGCTTGCTCCTTCAGTCACAATGACATTAGAATGAGGCTTAACCCTTTTTTGTTTTTTTTTTAATAATGTCGTTGCAAAAAATATTTGTAAAAATGAAGTCTCACATTTTGATACAATGGGTAAGGATGAGCATTGGAAGAAAAAAGAAAGAAATGCATATATTATCCCAAAGTCGCAGTGCCACGCGCAAAAGGGGTTGGGTTTCGAAAACTTCGTGAGATACTATTGTGAAAACATAATAAAAGTTGATAATGCGATCAAAACGTACGAAGACCAACTTTGATATTTAGTAAAAAAAAGTCGTCGTGAAAAGAAAGAAAAAAAAAAAAACAACTTTTTTTATTATGAGAAAAAAAGAAAAAAGAGAGGTTATCGTGGTTATTAGTTTAAAACTGACTGGCCTCCGGAATTATGACATTAAAGCTGAGAAATCTCTGTACTACATAAGAATTATAAAGATTTCTGATATTTTTCGACTTATTCTGGAAAAGGAATTTGACTCATAAAAACTATAAAGGTTTTCTTATATTTTCCATATTATTCTAGATAAAGAAATTTGACTCATAAAGTATGATTTGGTTTTAAATTGAGGCCATAAGAAACTCAAAAGATTTTCTGGGTTTGATATTACTGTGTTGAAGTATATCTTCCAACTTCTTGCTAGAATGTGCTTTATGCATCATAATTTCCCTCTAATTCTCGTTCTGAACGAGTTGGGCACGTATATTACCGTCTTCATTTGAAAGCATGAGCGCATAGATAATAATCCTAAAATAAATTAAGGAAAAACCCAGTAATTCTAAATATTTCTTGCAATATCGATCGTTGCATTCAAAGAAACAAGTGATATCCGTAGGGTAACATTTTCTAATTTTTCCTAGTGCATTCGATATAATTCATTCTGATACAATAGTCAATAAGAAAAAAAAAGAACAAATTACTTTCTGTAATGAAACAAAATCACAGAAATATAAATATATTCCGAAAACCATGAGAACAAGCAACAGATGGCCCCACTCGAATATTGTATATGAGTTCGGTTCCTTTCGTACGTAATTTAGACTTTATAATTTAGTTCTTAAGAGCGTCTTACATATCATCTTATGTCTTGGCGTCACTGAAATATGAATCTAATATTTATTTGCTATGTTTAGAAAAGAGGGACTGAAATCTCTCCGATGTACCACACCCCCAATTCCTCCCAGAAAGTAGGACAAACTGCGTCAACAACGTAAAAAAAAAAAGTATCCCCTTCCCTCCCTCCCCGACCTAAAAGAGAAAAAGTTGGAACACCGAAACATTTCGAAAAACGAACAAAAAGACGAGACATTCCCTCGCTTGACATTCGTGAGATTTCACCAAAACTTGACTCGAGGGATCTGGCGTGTTCATTTCGTCTTGAAATACAATCGACCGCACAGACATGTTCCCGAGAATACTGAGAAACTCCGCGAAATGTTATTAACGAGTTCGTTTCTCCAAGAGCATAAATATGTCAAGACTTCAAAGCCGAGATTTTAAATGTCGTAATTCGCTTCATTTATAAATCAAAGCAGATTTGACAGCGAATTATATTAGATAATTTTATTTCTTTTATAAATATATTCAAACAATTTAATTTTTAATTTTCCTCAGACCTAAAAAAATGAAAATAAAATCTTCCATGAATATCACGAAATGATAAACCTCTAAGAAGACAAGGATCAAAATTTTATTTATTATTATTATTATCATTATTATTATTATTATTATTATTATTATTATTATTTTTTTTTTTTTTTTTTTTTTTTTTTTTTTTTTTTTTTTTTTTGCTCTATCACAGTCCTCCAATTCGACTGGGTGGTATTTATAGTGTGGGGTTCCGGGTTGCATCCTGCCTCCTTAGGAGTCCATCACTTTTCTTACTATGTGTGCCGTTTCTAGGATCACACTCTTCTGCATCAGTCCTGGAGCTACTTCAGCCTCTAGTTTTTTTCTAGATTCCTTTTCAGGGATCTTGGGATCGTGCCTAGTGCTCCTATGATTATGGGTACGATTTCCACTGGCATATCCCATATCCTTCTTATTTCTATTTTCAGATCTTGATACTTATCCATTTTTTCCCTCTCTTTCTCTTCAACTCTGGTGTCCCATGGTATTGCGACATCAATGAGTGATACTTTCTTCTTGACTTTGTCAATCAACGTCACGTCTGGTCTGTTTGCACGTATCACCCTATCCGTTCTGATACCATAGTCCCAGAGGATCTTTGCCTGATCGTTTTCTATCACTCCTTCAGGTTGGTGCTCGTACCACTTATTACTGCAAGGTAGCTGATGTTTTCTTGCACAGGCTCCAGTGGAGGGCTTTTGCCACTGAATCATGCCTCTTTTTGTACTGGTTCTGTGCAAGTGCCGGGCATTCACTTGCTATGTGGTTTATGGTTTCATTTTTCGTATTGCACTTCCTACATATGGGAGAGATGTTATTTTTCCGTCTATCGTACTTTGAACATATCTGGTTCTTAGGGCCTGATCTTGTGCCGCTGTTATCATTCCTTCAGTTTCCCTTCTTTAGCTCTCCCCCTCTGTAGCCATTGCCAATTGTCATCGCTGGCTAGTTCTTTAGTCTGTCTCATGTATTGTCCGTGCATTGGTTTGTTGTGCCAGTCCTCTGTTCTTTCTGTCTTTCTCCTGTCTCTGTATATTTGTGGGTCTTCGTCTACTTTTATTAGTCCTTCTTCCCATGCACTCTTTAGCCACTCGTCTTCACTGGTTTTCAGATATTGCCCCAGCGCTCTGTTTTCGATGTTGACGCAGTCCTCTATACTTAGTAGTCCTCTCCCTCCTTCCTTTCGTGTTATGTATAGTCTGTCCGTATTTGCTCTTGGGTGTAGTGCTTTGTGTATTGTCATTTGTTTCCTGGTTTTCTGATCTATGCTGCGGAGTTCTGCCTTCGTCCATTCCACTATTTCCTGCGCTGTATCTGATTACTGGCACTGCCCATGTGTTTATGGCTTTTATCATATTTCCAGCGTTGATTTTGACTTGAGTATCGCCTTGAGTCTCTGCATATATTCTTTCCTGATCGTGTCCTTCATCTCTTGGTGTTTTATATCTCCTCCTTCCATTATTCCCAGGTATTTGTATCCTGTCTCATCTATGTGTTTGATGTTGCTCCCATCTGTAGCTTTATCCCTTCAGTTCTCGTTACTTTGCCTTTTTGTAAGTTGACTAAGGCGCATTTTTCTATTCCAAACTCCATCCTGATGTCCCCAGATACAATCCTTACAGTCTGGATTAGGGTATCTATTTCCTTGATGCTCTTACCATACAGCTTGATGTCGTCCATGAACATCAGATGGTTGATTTTGTTTGCCTCTTTTCTTGAGTTGGTACCCGGCATCCATCTTCTGTAGTACTTTTGTCATGGGAATCATGGCTACTACGAAGAGTAGTGGGGACAGTGAGTCGCCCTGGAAGATCCCTCTCCTGATATTAACCTCTGCTAGTCTTATTCCTGAGCTTGTAAGTATTGTATTCCAGTTGTGCATTGTATTTTTGAGGAAGCTGATGGTATTTTCCTCTGCCCCATATATTTTCAGGCATTCTATTAGCCATGTGTGTGGTATCATGTCGAAGGCTTTCTTATATCCTATCCATGCCATGCTTAGGTTGGTTTTCCTTCTCCTACTGTTCTTCATTACCATTTTGTCTATCAGAGCTGGTCTTTTGTCCCCCATACACTTCCTTCTGCAGCCTTTCTGTTGGTGGGGGATGTGGTTGTCTCCTCTAGGTAGTTGTATAGCCTTTCACTGATGATACCTGTTAGTAACTTCCACATTATTGGTAGGCGGTGATAGGCCTGTAGTTACTGGCTATATTTCCCTTACTCTTGTCTTTTTGTACTAAGATGTTCTTCCTGTGGTCATCCATTTGGGTGCTTGGTGATTTGAGATACAATGCTGGAGTTGTTCTGCTATTCGTGGGGTGTAGGGCCTTGACGTTTTGGAGCCGTAATCCCATGGACTTCATCGGGACCTGGGGCTTTCCAGTTTTGGCATTTTCTTTAGTTGGTGTCTGACTGTGTCTGTCGTGATGTCTGTGAATCTTTGTTTTATTCTCCCTGTTTCTTCTTCCTTGACTTCCTGGAGCCATGTTTGCATGTTTGTTGTGTGATACCGGATTGCTCCATATGTTTTTCCCAGAGTCCTCTTACTTGGTTCGGCTTCAGGAATTTCTGGGTGGTTGTCTTCCCCTCTTAGTTGGCTGTATAGTCTTTTCTGGTTGGTTCCGAATAGTTTGTTCTGTTGGTATCCCCTTATTCCTGTTCATGTACCGTTGGATCTTATATGCTTTGGCCTTAAGCTCTGTTTTAACATCTTCTATTGTGTTGTTTAGTCCCCTCTCTTGTACTTTGTATTTCTCGTTGAGTTCCTCCCTTGTTTTCTTGATTCTTAGCCTTTTTTCTGCCATCTCTTTCAGTTACTCAAGTCAGATCTCATCACCATGATTTGCTTTTCCAGGCGCCTTTTCCAAGGAGGTTGCTGTTTTGGTTTCTGTTGGGTGGGTTGTGCTGGTGGTGTTGGTGTTCGAATCCCCCATGAGTTCTGCTACTAATCTTGCTCCGCATATACCAAGTTATTTGTTTCTGTGATACTGGTGGTGTGTATTATGCCCATTATTTTCATTGACCTCACTTGTTTTCTCCCTTAATTTCTTGGTGTTGTAGGCTTTCATGGAGGGATCTTTGTTCTCTCTGTATCTGGCTCCATCCATTGTCTAATCTTTTCTACCCATTCCGTCCTCTCTGTTACTTCGTCGGTGTTTCTTCGTGTGTCGTTGTTTGATACTTCATCCTCTCTGTCGTCTTCTGTGGCATCGTCTCTCAGTTCGTCTTCGTGTAATTCGTTGTCGTGTGACATTTCCCTTTCCAGTTCTTCTCTTTCTGTTGGGGAGAGCCAGTTCTTTTTCTTTATGTTCCTTACTTGGTCTGCCAGCCTCTGCTCTGTTTGGGGGGTGTTTTACTCCTCTCATTCCAGATGTTGATCAATCTTCTTCTATATCATCTCTCCGTCGGGTTGCTTCTGATGTAGCATCTCCCATATTTCCTTATTTTCTTCTCTTTGTCCATTTCATTATTATTATTATTATTATTATTATTATTATTATTATTATTATTACATAAATTATAGAGATTACTTTAACCTTATGATACGGATATTTTCAGACGAAGCCACATTTTAATGTAAGTCCAGCCACCTTCTCATCATAAGGTAAAAAGGAAACCAAAATAGCTTAGTCTGCCTTTCCTACCATATTTTTGAATTACTGGAATGGCTTATGATTATCCAGTAGTATGATTACAGTAATTATCATTATTGGCTTAATGTTTTGAGACATTCATATGTTCAACAGTCAAGATTACCAAGTTGTCCATTTGAAAAGTCCTGGCTTTGATCCCTAAAGGAGGTAATTTATTAATATTGTACGCGTGATTATGATCATTTCTATCATGTATAATAGTAATGTGTATATATATATATATATATATATATATATATATATATATATATATATATATATATATATATAGATATATATATGTATATATATATATATATATATATATATATATACATACATATATATAATTCTATATATATATATATATATATATATATATATATATATATATATATATATATATATATCTATATATATATATATATGATATATATATATATATATCTAGATATATATATATATATATATATATATATATATATATGATATATATATATATATATATATACTATATATATATATATATATATATATATATATATATATATATATATTTAAGTATATACATAATATTACTTTACATACACATATAGTGTATGTATGTATGTGTATGCTTGCAAGCGCGGTTGTATGATAAGATTCTCTTTTTGTGTATTTATGATCATAAGATGAGAGGATGAAACTATCATCTGCTGAGCAGGATATGTATGGCAACAAATGCTATGGACCTATTTTTAACCATCCATAATTATGAACTGTGTTACAACCTTTGAAATGACTATTTTGAGACGCAACATAAAATGTTAAATGGAACTAAATCCTTTTCGCGTTACTAAATTCAATATCTGAGGAGAACTGTCATCAGAAAACCATCGGCGATTTAAAGAACAGATATATAATCTCCAATTTTTTTTATTTTTGGGGGATTCCGAAATATTTCAGCTTCGTCCCCACATATATAGTAATGCCAGAAATCGTCTTTTACTTCTATATTTTTCCAGTAACAGCTTTTTATACCTCCCACCGTTTTCTTCTGTTTATATTTCTTCCCTTTGTGTTTACTTTCCCTCCAGTAGGATGCTTTGTTTATTAACGCCTCTGGCTCATAGGTTCCCAGATCTGGGGTTAGGGAATACCGAGTTATTAGAATCTGGCAGGACCTCACAGCTGTAAAAAAAAAAACAAAAAAAAAATCGTAAATTTAATTTAAAAATAAGAGAATCCAGTGACAGGGGTGGTCCTGCAATAAAGACGAAGTCGTTAAAATAAAATAGATACTACAAGCGCGATAGTAGAACTGATATCTCCAAATCCAAGATAAACATTTCATTTTTCAGTGAACAGTCATTTTCAGAATTGCATCTTGCAATGCGCAAGATTTTCTTTTTTACTGTCGTATTTTTCTTGTTGTTGCTAAAGTGTACCATACTGACGTTGGGAGGAGGAGGAAAATGTTCCAGATGTTCATCGCTTTCGGGAGAATAAATATTTATAGTAGAAAGAGGAGGAGGAGAAAGGATAACAGAGGCTGTTGTCTGAGGGCTTGCTTTGTTGTTTTTAGAGGTTGATCCACTTAATTCCACTCGAGAAAAAATTCTATATCTTTTAAATGGGCTTTGAATATTCGCTTCCGCGGTCGAACAGATAATGATAAGCTCGACCTGACACATCGCTAGTGTCAGTGTTTCTTCATTTCTGTCTTTTGTTTGGGAAATGGGTAAATATATATGTACGGGAAAGTTATATAAACAACAACTGAAATCCGCAAAATTGGTAGAAGCTCGCTCATGCACTGAAGTGCTGTTGGAAGAAATACGGAATCAGTTTTAAAGAAAACCACACGGGAATCGTGGAGATGTGAATGGAGATGTGAAAAATTACCAACTGAATACAATTAGAGGAAGTAATTCCCCTCCAGTCCAGCCGCCAGTAACAGTAATTAATTTCTGGGTTCAAAGAATGGAGATTAATCGGGGATGAATTTCCCCAGAAGGGAATTAAAGGATTTTCATGGAATCGTAAAACAAGTTACCAATTTCGTTAGAATTAATATGCGAATTATCAAAATGGAGTTTTTCTCTAATACGTTGACGCTAGATTGGCATTGATTATAATCTAGCATCTGTAGTACGAATTCGTAAATTTGTATTTATATGTTAGTGACGGAACAGATGTTTTTGCTTTTATAGCTAGGATAACGTGGTAAAATTGTAACGCACACACATTTATTTCCACCTCGGATCAACAAACTTGTTATGACGAAGGTATCCGATTAAAAGTATGAGGAATTTATTTCATGTCTATAAAATACACTCTTCATTTCAATGTCTTACATAAGTGCTTCATGATGGAGTTAATTTATGACTGAAGTTTTAAAAGTAAAATAATCACTACATTATTAAGAAAAGGAACTCAGACTTAGCGTTCTATGCCTTTTTGCGGGTGTGTCGATATTGAAAGCACAGGTTCCGTATGACTGACTGCAAATAAAATCAGTTCACGAGTAAAAACCCGCTTTAATTCTCTTCAAATCCAGTTCATGTTTACAGGTTCAGACTCTAAAAATTTCTCCTTCACCCTCATTGTTCTTCATACCTGTACCATATACCCTCACTATTTGAACGATTCCCTTTGTTATACTTTAATATTAATAACATAAACCTCAAATGAATACATTTGCTCCCTCGCTAATACCACCCTTTCTGCCTACTTTATATATTGCAGCTATCTAGCACATAATCCTATTTATACTTCCATTCTTGTACACGATGTCCTTTCACCTTTGTCCCATTTATTTGCAAGAGTTCCAGCTTTTCTTAAGAAAATTATGTATCTTGTAATCTCGACCCCAAGGCGTAGAACCTTTTCCAATCTCATGTCAGGGTATGTAACGGCTAATACTGGTTAACTCATATTCTGCTCGCCCATAGGTAACGGCAAGAATATGTATATACTTGTAGTAACCCACGTAACTGAAAGAGCAGCTGGAATTGGTCGTAGAGCGGGGTCATTTGTGTTCAGGGAGCTACAATCTATTTAGCAGACGTTCCTCAGCTTCCAGGTAAAATTGACATGCTTGCCCAGACCACGGCTCCTTCTTAAGTATCTGTTGCTATCGCCACTCAAGGGGAGTTTCCTCGTAACGAGGTCTAAAAAAAAAAACAAAAAAAAAAAAAAAAAAAAAAAAAAAAAAAGTTACAAGAGCACTCTTTCGTGGGATATAGTGCATTAGAGAGAGAGAGAGAGAGAGAGAGAGAGAGAGAGAGAGAGAGAGAGAACCTTCCTGCTTCTCGTGCCCAAAGTTGCTTGTTTGAATTTGAAGTGCCTACCTCTGATTCAAGAGCCTGTCATTGCTTCACCTTTGTCATATTTATTTACTAACATTGCCTTTGCCATTTGATTTATACTCTATCAAAGACAAAGATTTTTAAACGATTTAAAAGAAACACATGGTAACGATTTACAAATGTATTTTCTGAATAGATTATAGTAAGCGAGTGTTAATTATGTATTTCGTTAAAGAATCTAAAAAACAGAAAAAAAATCTAAATGTTTAATCAAATTTAATACGACATAATTGAAAAAAACTTTTTAGATGTCTGAAAATTAATCCATTGAAAGGTAACCGAAGATGTGCATATGCTTTTTTGTCTGCTAGATTAAGCAGAGCGAAGAGAAATCTTAATCGTAAATTTCTTTATAAATTCTGCGGTACAACGAAGCGAACATTTATCTGAGAGGTACATTTGACGTCTCCTTCCAAGATCAATAATAAATGTCTGGAGTCTGCAAAAATACGATACCCACTGCAAGGAGCATTCAATAAGCAAAATTGGATTTGGCAACTGGATTAGAAAAGGTTTGTCCAGCTAAACAAGAAATTCCGAGAGAATGTTTAATGTTCGTATATAAATGTCACGTTGATGCGATGAAATTAATATATATATATATATATATATATAATATATATATATATATATATATATATATATATATATATATATATATATATATATATATATATATATATGAGCTGATTCAATACAGTTTTAATATGCCTTTTCGTGATAGTCTGAGTCCCGTGAAGCCGTTATAAGGGATACTGTGTGTATGTGTAACAAAACAAGTCAACTGCCAAAGACGTTACAAGTTGGTGTGGCTTTGGCAGTTCAAAGAGTGCCACGTTTCTCTATATCCCTTCGTGATTGGCCCTTGTGTCTAAGGAGCCCAGATATAACCCAATCAGCTTCTTGCATAACGATGCCATCTGAAACGGGGCATTTGAAACAGGCCGCACCATCGGTCAAAGCAGTTCGTTAGTGGTCCCATAGAGAACAGACAAACTGGGTCGAGAGTGCCCAGGCCCCAGTGCCCCCTCAGTCCCGTTCCCGTCGGACGCCACACAAAGACGTGCGTCACCATGAGTGTCCAATAAGTCTAACCCTGCCGTCCGTTTGTGCACTAGCATAGTTAACGTAATAATTACAGTTAAAGGACACCTGTGTAGCTAAGAAGAATACACCTTGTGTTAAACGTTCTTTCGATTATTATTTTTGCATGTCCTACATTGCATGCATGTAAACTTATCTCTCTCCTGTTTTTCCTTCATATCCCGAACCCACAAATGACCGAGATCAGGTCATATAATTTTGGTGTCAGTCGTGGGGTCCTGTAAGGTCCTGTGGGGTCCTTTAAGGTCCTGTGGGGTACTGTGAATCTTATGAGGTACTCTGAGGTCCTGTGTGGTCTTGCGAGTTCTTGTGGGGTGCTATGAGGTCCTGTGGGGTCTTATAAGGTCTTATGAGGTCTTTTGGAGTCAAACATACGTTTAGTGCTACATCCTTTTTCGCGACAAACAGTAATATGAAGTGAGATAAGCATGAACGGGAGAAAGTTCAATGAACTGTGATGACGAGGGAAATGGTGAAACGAACAGACTGGATAAAAACAGTTATGGCTAAAGCAATCGGCAGAAAAGTGGCGAATCGTGCTCAGAACGGGAATAATAAATCGAGTGGCCCTAAGATTTCGAAATGCGCAGTGCTAACCAGAAAGACAGTGTACAATCGCATCATACGATTTCGAGATGCATAGTGCTAACCAGAAAGAGAGAAAGACAGTGTACAATCACGCAATATGATTTCCAAATGCACAGTGCTAACCAGAAAGAAAGTGTACAATCGATTACACCATATGTATGATTTCGAAATGCACAGTGCTAACCAGAAAGACAGTGTACAATCACACCCTACGATTTCGAGATTCATAGTGCTAACCAGAAAGAGAGAAAGACAGTGTACAATCACGCATGATTTTCAAATGCACAGTGCTAACCAGAAAGACAGTGTACAATCGATTACTCCATATGTATGATTTCGAAATGCAACAGTGCTAAACCAGAAAAGACAGTGTACAATCACCACCATAAATGAATTTAGAAAATGCACAGTCCTAACCAGAAAGACAGTGTAACAATCAACACACCCTACGATTAAGAAAAAAAAAAAAAAAAAAAAAACGCAGTGCTAGCTAGACAGACAGAGTGCGATCGCAGAAATCGTTAATAAATTACCGCTGTTATAGACAGTTTCACGACCGAATTCGATGACGAACGGGCGAGAGAATAATTCCAATCGGCGGAAGTATTCACAAAATATTGGAAAAATCCGTACGAGACATACGAACAGACAAAGAGTATGGGAGAATTCAAAATCAACGGTTGCAGCGCATAATTCAAACGACGGTGGTGGCACCCGAACAACCTTCGTGACCCTTCGTGACCCCTGAGTAACCGACTCGTGTAGCAGACCAAGCAGAGGAGTGACGAACGTGTTTTGAACGGCGAGATGGCGAGCAGTCCACCTCACCAGGAAAGACGGAAGTTGGCAGTAGCAGGAGATGGCATGAGGTAATGCCGGGAAGATACCCCAGGTTAACCCAACCCCAGTGCTGTGTGGGGCTGTTATGCAGTGCCCGGGAACAAGGGACGCCTTGTTGCCTTGTTGTGAGGGAAGGGATACCAATCCTCAACCTCTGAGAAGTAGAAGACAACCTGTCCACCCACGAGTCCAAGAATGCTGGGACATACAGAGGCCGACCAGAGCCTCTCCCCCGTGACTCCGTGGGAAGGGGGAAGTCTTCTCCTACTTCTGATCGCGTCCTATTGAAGAGTAGAGGGAGGTAGGTATTAAAAAGGTGATAGTGCAGAAGTTCCCTTACCACCTCGACCCTGAAGGAAGTCACGATACTGCCTAAGGTATGGATATGGATCAAGCGATGTTAGAATAAGGAATAGCTGATAGACGTCAGATGACAGCCAGCAACCAGTGAGAGAATCCAGACTCGATGTGAAGAAGACAGGCAAACTAATATCATCAGTAGCGATCGCCAGCACCGCTGCTGGCACTAATAGAGTTGCTGACCTGTGAGCAAATTGTATAGAAAACGGGAACATCTCAACCGTATGGTAGAGAGGGACAGTTACAGGATAGTGTCTTGGGACACTGGGGATGTGATGAGAGGAATACCCTTCACACCCCCGGAGGTGGGAGACCCCGCCCCGCCTAGAAGCCGTCGTGATTGCTAAAAGTTGTCACTGATAGTAATATTTATATTAGTTCGACTGCACAATGAACGAGTTGTGTAGCCTTTAGTAGCGTAATCAATAGCATGTGGTGTTAGGGAAATGCAGATAGGGAAATTGTAGAAGTAACGTTAGAAAAAATGTATAAAAAAAGAGAAAAAAAGGATGGTTCTCTTAGGTCGTGTTCGATTATAGTTAAAGTATCACGAAGCGACAATTCATTCCATTTGTCCCCATTGAAGAACTGTGATTAAGATTTAAAGACAGAGTTATTTTAACGTAAGTTCATTAAAGTGTTCGTTTGAGTAAAGTAACAAGACTGATTCATTTGTTGAGAAATTATTAACGTCAATTCATTAAAGTGTTCGTCTGAGTAAAGTAACAAGACTGATATATTTGTTGAAGAAATTATTAACGTAAATTCATTAAAGAGTTTGAGTAAAGTAACGAGACTGATATTTTTGTTGAAAGAGTAATCAGAATTTCATTGAGAAAGAGTAATCAGATTTTCTTGATTTGAAAGAGAAGTACTTTTTAAATTTGATGATGAAGTGGGAGCAAATTGTATTTTTTTTTTCCTGATACAGACCATGTCCTTAAGAATATTAATTTCTTAACAAGACCGTAGGATCGAACAACTGTTTAGAGTTTGCCATTGTGGGGATTGATCATATTATTATAAAAAAGAGTAATAAGAGTAGCATACGCTATTCCCAAGAGTACTGTAGTAAGACATGAGCCACACAGAGAGAGAGAGAGGAACTGCGACGCATACAGTTAAATGTTTCAGTTACACCTGTGGGTGAGTTGCACAGAAACAGAAGCAAGTGAGTCAGCTGTTGTATGAACGTGTTGCGTAAGTGCCATGGAAGTATGCATGTGTTGAGTGTATGTGGGTTTGCTAGTGTGTAAGGGAGTTGACTAACAAATCACCAGTTTTCTGAACATGCACAAGATTAATTCTTCATTAAAGAAAGGAAAACAAAAAAAAGTAACTTGTTGTGCCGCCCTTCCTCCCTCTTCGATAAAGCAACCATCCACATAATTTGTAATAGAGTCAAAGTAATAAGTGCGTGCGGTTGCCTTACATAGCATACCAGCGCGAGTCATGAATAAATGTGTCAGTCACAAAGTGAACAGTGAATATCATAAAAAAAAAAAAAAAAAACGCTTATGCACTTTTCTTTCATGTCAGTTATTGCTGAGAAATTGATGTCTAATAAAATAAAAAATTCTATTTGTTACAATTCCAAGCATATAATGAGTGAGTCTATGTGCTATATAACTTGATTATTTTTTATTGCATTATTAATTTGATTGCGTTTCAAGTAATATTAAACATTTTATTGCAATGTATCTAATTTTTGTTCATTTCTATTGATACCAATTATGCTGTGTCCAAAATTCCATATCATTGTCAATGCTGTTTATACTTTGTCAGAAATTTATGATCTTCCATCGATGATGTGGGAATATGAGATTATTTTGAAGAAAAAAAAAGTTGTTTTTTGCGTGTAATCTTTGAATTTTGATTTTTCTCCTTGTTTTTATTATTGCAGAAAGAATTCAGTAAGTTTTCTTATATTTATACCAAATTTTTTATGAGTAACGTTTCATTTTGACTCATGTTCTGTGAATTTTTTTGTTTATGAATTTAGCTTTTTTTGAGGCGTGGAGCTGTGACTATCCATTTTCTTATTGATATCATTGAAGTGAACCTAAATAGTTTTTCTTTGTATGACACAATGTGAGCGTGAGATTAACTTGTTGTAACTTGTGTTTGTAACACGCCAATGGCCCTACCTTAATAGTTTTAATTTTGCACAAACTGGATGGTATGACACTCAAGCGGGTGTGGCACTCAAATTGAAGAACAACCATGCGCAAATCATAAGAAGATCAGTGTAGTATGTCTACGGGACGCAAGGAACTGGGGAGGGAGTGATGAGCTGATTCAATACAGTTTGAATATGCCTTTTCCGTGATAGTATGAAGTCCCGTGAAGCCGTTATAAGTGATACTGTGTGTAGTGTAACAAAAACAAGTCAACTGCCAAAGACGTTACAAGTTGGCGTGGCTTTGGCAGTTCAAAAGAGCGCCACGTTTCTCTATATCCTCGTGATTGGCCCTTGTGTCTAAGGAGCCAGAATAACCAATCAGCTTCTTGCATAACGATGCCATCTGAAACGGGGCATTTGAAATAGGCCGCACCATCGTCAAAGCAGTTCGTTAGCGGGTCCCATAGAGAACAGACAAACTGGGTCGAGAGTGCCCAGGCCCCAGTGCCCCCTCAGTCCGTTCCCGTCGGAGCCACACAAAGACGTGCGTCACCATGAGTGTCAATAAGTCTAACCTGCCGTCCGTTTGTGCACTAGCATAGTTAACGTAATAATTACAGTTAAAGGCCACCTGTGTAGCTAAGAAGAATACACTTGTGTTAAACGTTCTTTTCGATTATTATTTTTTTTTTTGCATGTCCTACATTGCATGCCATGTAAACTTATCTCTCTCCTGTTTTTTCCTTCATATCCCGAACCCACAAATGACCGAGATCAGGATATATATCTATATGATATATATATATATATATATATATATATATATATATATAGATATATATATATATATATATAAAACATTATTTTGTCAAAAAAGAACGGATTATAACTAAAAGAAACAAAATATATTTCTTTTCAGTTCCTCACCATTAATTGTCTTAATAATAAATAGGCAATGTTCTCCTATTTTATACTCAATGTTCCCTTATTTCATACTTAATGTTCTACTATTTTATACTCGAATTTCACGTGTTCTCTTTAAGGAGAATGAAAACTTATTTCTTTTCAGACATCTTTGCTTCGAACACGTTTTTTTTAATTTAAAACTCCAGCTATACAAGCTGAATAAAGTATTTTATTTGCTACTTGCTCCCAATAAAGTTTGATCTCCCCCACCCATATATTCTAAGAATAATAAATTTTGCTTCTAAAAACTCTCTGCATTGAGCTCTGAATGCCTCCCTGAATAAATATTTATTTTATATAGTTCATTCATACACATATTTGCATACATGCATACACATAAACACAGTTCAGAGAATATATATGTGTATGTCTGAGATACCTTAAGCAGAATACATCATCTCGGTATTCATCGTTATAACTTATCAGCAATTACTTCCCATTTATCGAACGCTCTCTCTCTCTCTCTCTCTCTCTCTCTCTCTCTCTCTCTCTCTCATCTCTCTCTCTCTCTCTGAGAAATGGTTAATGACAACCACTGTTTCATAAACTTAAAAAAAAAAAAAAAAAAATTTTTCTCTCTCTCTCTCTTCTCTCTCTCTCTCTCGCTCTCTCTCTCTCTCTCTCTCTCTCTCTCTCAGAAATGTTTAATGACAACCACTGTTTCAGAAACTTAAAAAATTATCTCTCTCTCTCTCTCTCTCTCTCTCTCTCTCTCTCTCTCTCTCTGAGAAATGTTTAATGACAACCACTGCTTCAAAACCTTAACAAATTCAGCTTCATTATGCATGACGAGTGAAGAAGCCCACTTGCGACGGAGGGACTGTGAAGGACACCGAGATCTAAAGAGAGGAAGTCCCCAGCAGGTGTCCTCTTTATTTATCATTCACACGAGTGTCCTTCACGAGTCTTCTTCCTTAATATTCTGGCACTAGAGAGTTTAAAGGGTTCGCTTTTTAATGAGATACAATCACATTTCGAAAGCGATTCCCTACTGCATACGAGCTGTCGCTGTGACATGTCGAATAATAGTAGGATGTTTGAATAAATGAGGAAAAAATTATTATTTTTTTTTTTTTTTTTTTTTTTTTTTTTTTTTTTTTTTGCTCTATCACAGTCCTCCAATTCGACTGTGTGGTATTTATAGTGTGGGTTCCGGGTAGCATCCTGCCTCCTTAGGAGTCCATCACTTTTCTTACTATGTGTGCCGTTTCTAGGATCACACTCTTCTGCATGAGGCCCGGAGCTACTTCAGCCTCTAGTGTTTTTTTCTAGATTCCATTTCAAGGATCTTGGGATCGTGCCTAGTGCTCCTATGATTATGGGTACGATTTCCACTGGCATATCCCATATTCCTTCTTATTTCTATTTTCAGATCTTGATACTTATATTTTTCCATTTTTCCTCTCTTTCTCTTCAACTCTGGTGTCCCATGGTATTGCGACATCAATGAGTGATACTTTCTTCTTGACTTTGTCAATCAACGTCACGTCTGGTCTGTTTGCACGTATCACCCTATCCGTTCTGATACCATAGTCCCAGAGGATCTTTGCCTGATCGTTTTCTATCACTCCCTCAGGTTGGTGCTCGTACCACTTATTACTGCAAGGTTGCTGATGTTTCTTGCACAGGCTCCAGTGGAGGGCTTTTGCCACTGAATCATGCCTCTTTTTGTACTGGTTCTGTGCAAGTGCCGGGCATTCGCTTGCTATGTGGTTTATGGTTTCATTTTTCGTATTGCACTTCTTACATATGGGAGAGATGTTATTTCCATCTATCGTTCTTTGAACATATCTGGTTCTTAGGGCCTGATCTTGTGCCGCTGTTATCATTCCTTCAGTTTCCTTCTTTAGCTCTCCCCAACCCTTTGTAGCCATTGCCATGTGTCATCGCTGGCTAGTTCTTTAGTCTGTCTCATGTAATTGTCCGTGCATTGGTTTGTTGTGCAGTCCTCTGTTCTGTCTGTCATTCTCCTGTCTCTGTATATTTCTGGGTCTTCGTCTACTTTTATAGTCTTCTTCCATGCACTCTTTAGCCACTCGTCTTCACTGGTTTTCATAATATTGCCCAGTGCTTCTGTTCTCGGTGTTGACGCAGTCCTCTATACTTAGTAGTCCTCTCCCTCCTTTCTTTCGTGTTATGTACAGTTCGTCCGTATTTGCTCTTGGGTGTAGTGCTTTGTGTATTGTCATATGTTTCCTGGTTTTCTGATCTATGCTGCGAGTTCTGCCTTCGTCCATTCCACTATTCCTGTGCTGTATCTGATTACTGGCACTGCCCATATGTTTATGGCTTTTATCATATTTCCGGCGTTGAGTTTTGACTTGAGTATCGCCTTGAGTCTCTGCATATATTCTTTCCTGATCGTGTTCTTCATCTCTTGGTGTTTTATATCCTCTCCTTCCATTTTATTTTTTCCAGGTATTTGTATCCTATCTCATCTATGTGTTTGATGTTGCTCCCATCTGGTAGCTTTATCCCTTCAGTTCTCGTTACTTTGCCTTTTTGCATGTTGACTAAGACGCATTTTTACTAAATTCCAAACTCCATCCTGATGTCCCAGATACAATCTTTACAGTCTGGATTAGGGTATCTATTTCCTTGATGCTCTTACCATACAGCTTGATGTCGTCCATGAACATCAGATGGTTGATTCTGTTGCCTCTTTTCTTGAGTTGGCATCCATCTTCTGTAGTACTTTTGTCATGGGAATCATGGCTACTACGAAGAGTAGTGGGGACAGTGAGTCGCCCTGGAAGATCCCTCTCCTGATAAACCTCTGCTAGTCTTATTCCAGAGCTTGTAAGTATGTATTCCAGTTGTGCATTGTATTTTTGGGAGGAAGCTGATGGTGTTTCCCTCTGCCCCATATATTTTCAGGCATTCTATTAGCCATGTGTGTGGTATCATGTCGAAGGCTTTCTTATAGTCTATCCATAGCCATGCTTAGGTTGGTTTTTCCTAATCCTACTGTTCTTCATTACCATTTTGTATATCAGGAGCTGTCTTTTGTCCCCCTACACTTCCTTCTGAAGCCTTTCTGTTGGTGGGAGATGGTGTTTGTCTCCTCTAGGTAATTGTATAGCCTTTCACTGATGATACCTGTTAGTAACCTTCCACATTATTGGTAGGCAGGTGATAGGCCTGTAGTTACTGGCTATATTTCCCTTACTCTTGTCTTTTTGTACTAAGGATGTTCTTCCTGTGGTCATCCATTTGGGTGCATGGTGATTTGAGATACAATGCTGGAGTTGTTTCTGCTATTCGTGGGTGTAGGGCCTTGAAGTTTTGGAGCCAGTATCCATGGACTTCATCGGGACCTGGGGCTTTCCAGTTTGGCATTTTTCTTTAGTTGGTGTCTGACTGTGTCTGTCGTGATCTCTGTGAATCTTTTTTTATTCTCCCTGTTTCTTCTTCCTTGACTTCCTGGAGCCATGTTGCATGTTTGTTGTGTGATACCGGATTACTCCACATGTTTTCCCAGAGTCTCTTACTTTGTTCGGCTTCAGGAATTTCTGGGTGGTTGTCTTCCCCTCTTATTGGCTGTATAGTCTTTTCTGGTTGGTTCCGAATAGTTTGTTCTGTTGGTATCCCTTATTCCTGTTCATGTACCGTTGGATCTTATATGCTTTGGCCTTGGAAGCCTCTGTTTTTACATCTTCTATTGTGTTTGTTTAGTCCCCTCTCTTGTACTTTGTATTTTCTCGTTGAGTTCCTCCCTTGTTTTCTTGCTTCTTAGCCTTTTTTCTGCCATCTCTTTCAGTTTACTCAAGTCAGATCTCATCACCATGATTTGCTTTTCCAGGCGGCCTTTCCAAGGAAGGTTGCTGTTTTGGTTTCTGTTGGGTGGGTTGTGCTGGTGGTGTTGGTGTTCGAATCCCATGAGTTGTCTGCTACTAATCTTGCTGCCTGCATATACCAAGTTATTTGTTTCTGTGATACTGGTGGTGTGTATTATGCCCATTATTTCATTGACCTCACTTGTTTTCTCCCTTAATTTCTTGGTGTTGTAGGCTTTCATGGAGGTGATCTTTGTTCTCTCTGTATCTGTCTCCATCCATTGTCTAATCTTTTCTACCCATTCCGTCCTCTCTGTTACTTCGTCGGTGTTTTCTTCGTGTGTCGTGTTTGATACCTCATCACCTCACCCTGTCGTCTTCTGTGGCATCGTCGTCTCAGTTCGTCTTCGTGTAATTCGTTGTCGTGTGACATTTCCCTTTCAAGTTCTTCTCTTTCTGTTGGGGAGAGCCAGTTATTTTTCTTTATGTTCCTTACTTGGTCTGCCAGCCTCTGCTCTGTTTTTGGGGGGTGTTTTCCTCTCATACCAGATGTTGACCAATCTTCTTCTATATCCTCTCTCCGTCGGGTTGCTTCTGATGTAGCATCTCCATATTTCCTTATTTTCTTCTGTTGTCCATTTCTTCCTTTTTGCTTCTGTAGCTCCAATCTCAGGCTGTTGATTACTTTCGTTGTGGTGATCAGTTGCTGGATGACGACCTCCAAGTACCTGACCGTCTTCCCCTTCAATTGGGTTGAATACCTGGTTGCCGGACGAAGCTCCTCTGTTGCCAGAGGTTCCATTTACGTCGTTGTCGTTTATTCCTTTATTTCTTTCCATCATTGCTGAGTTTTGCCATTTAACCCATAGCTGGACCCTACCCCATCAGGGATAGGTACTTCATTTACAGCTGAGTGGACTGAGGAAATTATGGTAAAGATCTTTCCCAAGGAATCAACGCCGAGGAGAGCGGTCACCCATCCAACGACTGACCAGCCCCAATGTTTGGCTTAACTTGACTTAAGTCCATTGAGGACCTAACCCACTCCACACGGGCCACATTTTATTATTATTATTATTTTATTATTATTATTATTATTATTATATTAACATAACAAACTTCTATGGCAAGACTCCCATAAACCACGGCACGTGTGTGTAATGAAGACGTAAAGTGGAAAGGAGCAGACGTGAATCTAATATGAAAAATCCAAAAATCCGATATAACTACGAAATGTTTATCAACATTTCATTGTTTTCTGCGGTTTCCCCTTTTCCGATTTGCAGTGATTTGGATAAATGTACTTCAAATGCTAACAGATGATGAAGACAAAACAAAATTCATGACAATCTTGCGGCCCCCTTTGGCACTGTCTCCAAGGCAACCCCCCAGTTTGAGAATCCCTGGACTTTATAAAATGCATGAAATGGAGAAATTGGAAGCTGTTATTCCTTTGAACTAAAAATCTGTCTTGTCTGACTCAGTAATTTTTCTTTACATTTGACACAACTGTAAAGTTGCGAAGAGTCGGTACAGAAACAGGAAAATGTTATTTGTGTTTGTCATACATCTATTTCTAAATTTTATGTTCTGACTGTGCCAGTGTGTTGGAATTCTGTTATGTAATATAATATCTTGCTCGCTCTATTTTACAAAAATCTCTCTCTCTCTCTCTCTCTCTCTCTCTCTCTCTCTCTCTCTCTCTCTCTTAACATTTCATATGATAACCTTAATTTTCTCTCTCTTCTTCTGCGTCACTATTTTCCAGAATAGCTTCTTATGATGCCTTTGCAAACCAATAATAATTCAATATTGTTTTTAAAATAACATCGACTTCCATTTTCTCTCTCTCTCTCTCTCTCTCTCTCTCTCTCTCTCTCTCTCTCTCTCTCTCTCTCTCTCTTTTATAGGTAAACCCCTTGTCCCGCGCTTTCTTTCTTTCAATCTCTCCCTTTCTGTTTTCGTATTTTATTACCAAAAACTACAACTACTCTTGCCACCCCCCCCCCACCTCTCTCACTGCCATACCTTCAAACTTTCCATTCAAAGAAAGGTTGTTATGTCTATCAATTTAAAGCGACGAAATATGCAGTTACACGAAATCCTGAGGGAATTCTTAAACCATGCATTCACCTAGGACCATCGACTATTATGGTACTCTTTTGGACGCAAAACACGACTTCACAAACTTAAAAAAAAAAATAATAAATAAATAATCCTGGAAACCCCAGTCGACTGCAGTCACCCGAACAACTGGGAACTAAAAGTGAAATTGACCAACCATCTGAAAACACTATATTGCAGAACGTAACTTTTATTTCCTGCCTCTCTCTCTCTCTCTCTCTCTCTCTCTCTCTCTCTCTCTCTCTCTCTCTCTCTCTCTCTCTCCTCTGGCCCCGGGGCGGAATTGGTTGAGCCTTTTATTCACAGCTGAATATACCTGTTCGAGATCTTCTAACTCAATGAGGGAAAAGTATTCGCCTATATACTAAAACTTCCATAGATTGAGTCTAATATCGAATTTAGGCCAAAGGCTAAGCACTGGGTCCTATGAGGTCATTCAGAGCTGAAATGGAAATTGGCAGTAAAAGCTTAGAAATGTGGAAAGTAATATGGAAGAAAGAGAACGAAAAAGAAACGAAAAAGGTTGCAGCTAGGTGCTGAAGGCACGCTGCAAAGGACTTTAAGTAATGCCTACAGTGCACCACATGAGGTTCACTTACAGCACTATCCCCCTTACAGAGAGAACTTCCATATGGCTCTGTTGACTTACGCAGTGAATCAATGACCTGTTTTTGTCTGACTCCTGTTGGTCGTAGCTTGAGAGATTGAGAAGAAATGGCAGATGGAAGTGAGTAAAAATTATAAATCAATCTTCAGAAGAAAAACGCAATTCATATAATGATGATAAACGTCTCCTTTCATTGTCATCGGAAGAGACTTCAGCTGCATGTTTACCTCGCGGCTCAGAAAAAAAAAAAAGAAAGAAAAGAAAAAAACATTGACACAAGGTTTAACAATTACAAATGTATTAATCAACATGACATACATTCAGTTAAAACAAAAATGAAAGGCTATTCGCTTATAAAGAGCTTTCTAACTAATAAGATACCTATGCTGAATAATGAGAAAAAATAATTTGATATAGATATAGTAATGTATATTTACAGATAAGCGTCGTTAATCAGTACTACATCATCTGTAAGCGTCATTGGCTACTTCAAGTTCCTAATGCAATTTCTGTGTCCCATGATAATGTTGCTATATATTTATTATAACCTTGAGACAATTTTGACGTATTTACGAATTGTCTCTGGAGTAGTAGCATCGTCAATAATGATAAAAATCGGATCTCCTCCCATTACCAGAGGCGAATGGAGGTAAATATTTCGTGTGGAAGCGTTAGTATAGTAGAGCCCCATGGTATAACAATTCAACGGTATTTAACACTATTACGAATAGTAGACCTAATATTGGATCGTTAGGTTGCAGGTCATGCAGGTCATGAGCATTTCATATTGGATTTCGGCATTCCAAGGACTTCGCAATTATTGCGCCTGTCGCCTCCAGCTCCTGCGGTTCGGAGACGAGGAAAAGGACTCTTCGGGAATTCCAATTTCCTCAGGAGAGGAAATCTTCGATTTCAACCGATAACTTCTTCTTTTCGGGTTAAGACGGAGGTATCCATCCGTCTCTTGCTTTTTCTGGGGACTGGGGTTGGATGGGGAGGGTTGGGGAAGGAAATGTGTAACGTCTATAGAGTATTAATGCCACTCATTTCCTTTATAACATTTTCTGTTTCTTGTTTTGTGTGCGTGTGGGTGGGGGTGGGTGGGGGGGGGGGGGGCGTTTAGAGAGGGGGGTGGTTTAGAAATTGCGCTCTCTGTTTCTTGTGAGAGGGTAGGAAGGAAAGGGAGATCATTCGGGAACTAATTTCGAAATAATTTCCTATTTACTAGTGAATGTTGAATATCTTTGTAATCACGGTATTTGATCATTATATTTTTTTTCATTGTAGGGAGGGAGAAAGAGAAAGAGCCAAGGAGTTACTTCACTTTCAGTGACAACTGTTGACCTTTCTGTTCCAATACTAGATACCTTTTTCTCGGGAATATAATTATTTCTTCGGGATTCACATTTCTATGTTTTCAAAAAACATTATCATAATCTCCACCTGCTCACAGAACAGCTCCACAAAAATGTCTTTGGCATAAAGGATTATCGAAGTCACTTTAAACTATTATATAACCTGGAAATTGGTCAGAAGCAAACACATATGAAGGATAAAGAGATATCTAACAAGAACTTTACGCGAGGAATGACACCTGTTCTAAAGGAATAAACAAAGGTAATTCGTACATTCCAGATATAAGACACTGAATGAGTAAAACGTATCATGCAGTGTATTCAGATTGTGACCCAGAATTAAAACTCTATATCTTTACCTCTTTCGGTTCCACACGGACTGCAGTCTACTGTGGATCTCAGCTTCTGAAAGTAATACGTCTTAAAAAATGGATTATCAGTTTAATATGAGTATCAGACAATAAAAAGTGGTAAAATATCAATATTATCATCATCAAAATTATCAGCCACGTCGTACTCATTAAAGATGAAAAATTTTATTTACAACATCTCCATCAAACATGCAGTCAGGTCACATTTATTTTTTTCTTTTAAATTCGGAATTTTCAATATTCACAAAAAAAGGGAATGATTTTTTTTTACTATTAACTTTGTTTTTAAAGTCATGTTCTATGAATCTCTGGATTAAACGGAGGAAATTGGGATACCTAGATGGAGTGAAAATAAAAATGTTTAATGGAAAAGAAAAAGAAAATTTTATTCAGTGGACGAAGAGGTAAAGATGGTACTTTTCAGGAAAGGATGAAAAAGGGAACTAACTCTAGCAATGAAAACTAACGTGGAAAGTTATTTACCCATGAGAAAGAGAATGACTTCAAGTGTGAGAGATATGTTTATATTTCTGTCACGGTTTGGGAGTTTCCATTATTGTTAGTTTTTCTTCGAAAGAATTCCAGACTACTGCCGAATATAGCTATACCATGTACAAAGGCGTGCGCACATACGCATATATATATTATATATATATATATATATAGATATATATATATATATATATATATATATATATATATATATATATATTGTTACTCCCGTACCGCTAGTGGGTTCTGTTAATTCATCCAGGCCCTCACAATGTCCCCCGGCCCCCCTCAGTTCAGCCCACTGTACACATGGAGTCTTTTCATTTATCCATTCATTTATGTTCTTTTTTATTTATTACTTCTATTTTAAAATCCGCCATCTTGCCACCATCAAGTAAAATTGACAGTTTTATGCTGTTTTATTTACATTTAAGTTAATATGCTATTTGCTCCTCATTCAGATCATGACTTTTTCAATCTCTCACCTATATTCGTTTGTTTCTTTAGTATGACGAAAATAAAGTAAGTGTCTTATGGCTGGGATTCCATCCCCATCTCGTTTCACAGAAATCCCGCCACCTAAACTCTCCCAGACCGGGTTTAATCCCCATTTGTGTTTGAGAGCGGATCGTGATTTCCATAGGTACCTCTTTATCTCTCAGCCGCTCACGTTTTCCTCTCTCTTAGGCATTTCCATCAACCGCTCCATATTTTCCGGGATTAAATCAAACCAAAACTCTATAGTCAGCCTTTCCCTAATTTCAATCTCTCTTCCTGACTCTTTTAGGCAGCTGATCGCATTCGGGTGGCAGAGAATAGTCATGCTGAAAGATTGGACGTTTCGGGGAGGGGCTCTTTTCTCCAGTGCTCTTTTACTTGCTAAATTTTGTTTTTCCGTTTTTTTTTGTTTTTTTTTCTTTTTTTTTTCTTTTTTAGACATCGGCCTAAAAGGACGGGAAACCAGAACGCTCTTATTTTTGCCCCAGACACACACACACACACACACACACACACACAAATAAATCAATAAAATAAAAATAATAAACCAAAAGCTTTAAGGGGAAAGAAGAACAAACCTTCCTCACAAAATTTTGTGTAACGAAAAGGACAGATTCGGAAATAAGATTGGAAAAATAAGAAATTGGACGAAAAATAGCATCCTGATAGAAAGACGTTTGGCTTATCTCGGCTCGGCAAGCAGAGCGATTGGCTCGGTTTGGCTGGCAGAGTGCAAGTCTGGGTAAATTGGAATGAGAATGGAGACGAAAAATCACAGCTTCATTGATGCCAACAGTTAGCTCTCAATTAGCACATACCTCGATTACTACATAATTTTGAACGTTTTGCTATCTGTGTTTAGCCAGAGAACCTCGTAGCTGAATGATCGAATGACTTATTTTCGTTTTCATGCAATTAGTACTTAATTTACATGAGACAAATCACAGGCTAGGTTTAGGTTTGAAGAATTCAAATGAGGTTCGAGCGTCTGTGCCACAGAAAGCATCATTTGTAGAGATAATGAACTACATTGCTTGACCTCTAAAAAAAAATCTTCCGAATAAGGATAGTCTTCTACATTCAGCGTGGCTTTTATCCACTCACTCACGATCAGTCCAAGATATTCTTTTACATTGCATTATTCAACAGGAGCAAAATCTCTTAATCTTCGAAAGATCACAGGTAGCCATTACAATGATGAGGTATTCAAAGAAAACTCTCATCACATGAATCCATAAGATTGAAAGTTATTTAGAACAATAAAAGCAAACAGACATATTATTGTGGATTTACTTTTTCAATATGAGGTATGGTATGCAGTAGTCTAGAACGAATATTTTTATATATATATATACTATGTGTATGCATGAGAAGGCTTCAGACCCTAAACGCCATAGAAGGAAGAGGAAGGAATTAACGTCAACATTTTATACCCCCGGTTGACTTCCGGATTCCTTAACAATGCTTATTTGTATTCATGGTTCTCTCCGCGCGTCATAACGAGTCCCATTCCAGGCGGGAATACTGAGGCGCAAACGCGAGAAAAAGACATTCCCAGACATTTGTTGTTCTTCTAATCAGGATGCAGACATGTCTCCGGTTCTGGTGATTATTGAGATGGGCCGTTTTTAGAGCAATTATGGTTCTTCTTATATTGGACGTTTTTTTTTTTTTCAATAATAATAATAAATTGTTTGTGCTTTAATAATGTAATCACGCCATTGCCATTTATATCTTTATATATATTTTTTATTGTCTTATATTATCATATATTATTTCATATTTCCTATATTTTTTCATTCTCCTTGTTTTTCATTCGCGTACATTAATGTCGCATTATGACATTTGATTTCAAAAATTTGACAAACAACGATTAAGGGTATATATTATTTTGCCTGGATATGTCAAAAAAAACAATGAACAAACTACCTAAAGAAACACACACATATTATACACACACACACACACACACACACACACACACACACACACACACACACATATATATATATATATATATATATATATATATATATATATATATATATATATATATATTGTAAGTTAAGAATGTAGTAAGTGTTCCAGATTCAGAGGTTATGTTTTGATAAAAATTACTGAATAGTATATTATGAAACCATTTCATTATCATTATTATTTTTAATTTGATACGCCATTAAACATATTTTTTCCTCATCGAAATCTTTGTATTTAAGGTTCTTGTTTAACGATTTTCTCATTGGCTTAGTAATGTTGCTTTCATTATAGAAAAAAATAAAACATTTACTGGCAATTCTCGAATTTCACCAAGACACAGCTTTATGTAGATTTAAACACCATTTCATCAATGCAACATAATTTTGAAGATATTTTGTTTCTAATCACAAGAAATATGCATTTCATTTCAGAGTCGAATTAAAACGAGGAAACGTATCCCAACGCTCCCCCCTCCTCCACTTCCTCCTCCACTTCCTCCTCCTCCTCCTCCTCCCCCAACTAACCCGGCAATCGGACCAGAACGTAATATATACGAGACTCTCTTGAGGCGACGTATATTTCCAGGTATCATCTTAACCGTGTCATTTACCAAAAGGTTCCGCAGTAAATTAATCTCAGGGGCGTCGAATAGACGTCCTTTCATTTGCCTCAAAAAAGAAATAATTTTCAGGAAGAGATGAAAGAAACGAATTCTTTTATTTATTTTTTTTTTCTGAGTTTCATTAAAGTCTTGTTTATTAACTCAGGTACGCTCCGGACTCCGTTGAAAATTTCTGGTCGTGAGCGAAAAGCACATTTTCCTTGAGATTATAACCGGTAACGATCTGAGGGAATCAGATACCGTACGTTATTTATTGGTTTTATTTATCTTTTTTTTATTCTAGAAATATTTAATTTGACAAAACTGAAGCTGTGTTAAAAAAAAAAAAAAAAAAAAGTTCTGGCCGTGTAAAATAAACAACTCACCTTGCCATGAA
Organism: Macrobrachium nipponense; assembly: GCF_015104395.2. NCBI lineage: Eukaryota > Metazoa > Arthropoda > Malacostraca > Decapoda > Palaemonidae > Macrobrachium > Macrobrachium nipponense. The sequence continues at coordinate 69,894,641 of NC_061093.1, forward strand.
CTATAAGATATTACTCTATTTTCATTTCTTGAAAACCCCCAATTTTTTTGTATGTAAAAGTTGATCATGGAAATAGACAAATGAATTAGGGGAAAATACAATACCACTGCAAAACAGTAAGCGTTCAGATATAAATATAAAATAGCTAAAGATGTGAAAAACGAGAGTAGAAAAATCATTATCATTACCTAGGTCTGTTTTTGTGTCTATTAAACCTCTAAATGATAACTTGCTTATAGATTGTCATCAGACTAACGGCTTCTACCTGCCAGAATATACAGAGGACGAATTTTTATTCAACAATTTCAACAACGAAGATTTTTATTTAGTTTTCAGCGAAATCCAATGTGGCCGACTTATACAGCGAAATGGGTTAGAATTTCTTAACAAATTTCAGCTGCATGTGATGTTGTAAGAATATCTTCGGAATTTATCAAAGCATAGTTTACTGAAAGTCTAGCGCAAAAATCTAATAACAATAATATTATCACTCACTGATCTCGCAATACCATAGGACACCAAAGTTGAAGAGAAAAAAATGAAAAAAATGGTTAAGTATCAAGACCTGAAAATAGGAATAAAAAAGGATATGGGATATGCAGTGGAAATTGTACCCAGAATCATAGGAAAACACTAGGCACGATCCCAAGATCCCTGAAAAGGAATCTGGAAAAACTAGAGGCTGAAGTAGCTCCAGGACTCTTCCAGTAGAGTGTGGTCATAGAAACAGCGCACATAGTAAGAAAAGTGATGGACTCCAAAGGAGGCAGGATGCAACCCGGAACCCTACACTATTAATACCACCCAGTCGAACTGGAGGACTGTGATAAACAAATAATAATAATAATAATAATAATAATAATAATAATAATAATAATAATAATAATAATAATAATAATGAATCTAGAAAAACTAGAGGCTGAAGTAGCTCCAGGACTCATGCAGAAGAGTGTAATCTAGAAACGGCACACATAGTAAGGAAAGTGATGGACTCCTAAGGAGGCAGGATGCAACCCGGAACCAACCCCACACTATAAATACCACCCAGTCGAATTGGAGGACTGTGATAGAGTAAAAAAAAAAAAAAAAAAAAAAAAAAAAAAAATAATAATAATAATAATAATAATATAATGATAATAATAATATTTTTGTAAAAGACCCTTTTTCAAGCAAATGCTGTTAAAAGAGAATGGCAGAATTAAGCTAGTTGATTTTATATAGCGTTTTTTCCTATTTTCTTAATTAAAATTCGCTTCTAAGGCTCAGCGATGTTTCTGAGTAAGTGGCCAATATTCATATTGAAATGTCTAAACATTATATATTATATATATATATATATATATATATATATATATATATATATATAGTATATATATATATATATATATATATATATATATATATATATGTACATATATATTGTTACGAAGTGCCAAATATCTGGTTACCATTCATCAACTGTTACCTCACCAAAAGCCAGACCCACCAGGAACCCTCAAAACATGGTATTAAACGACTGAATACTCTAAACGCAACAGTGATCCCTTAACAAACATACCAGTTTTGCAGAAAATCAGACTAAGTTCATCAAAACAGGTGTGAGGTAATCTTGTAAGTAATTAAATTAATCAAAGGGCATCACTCCATCAACACTTTAAAAGTCTAAGTATTTCCCTGATTTCAGAAGTCTAAGTACTTCCCTAGTTCTAAGTCACTTCAAGTAAATTGAAGGAAAGTAAATCAATTACCACTCTATGTTTCTATCTAACATAAATATAATCCAATGCAAATATACTGGTTAGAAATAAAATACTTATAAATATTTAAATAAAAAATATTATTATTAAACTCAAAATTTATAAAGTAAAATTCACATCAGGGAAAATTACTGTTACTTGAAAACAAAGTAAAGTTTAATTAATTCTTGAATCAAATAAGTAAAATTAAATCAAAATTAATTTATCACAAAATTCAAAAAAATAATTCAATGAAATTCAAAGTGTAGGCAATAATTGAAAATTTAAAATAATTCACAAGTGCTAAAACAATAATAAAACTGAAAAAGAATTCTAAGTAAATGCAAATAAATTCACAAGTGTTTAATTGAATTAAATGTGCAATGATTAAGCAAATAAAACAACTAAGTCAATTAAATTGTGAATGCAAATGAAAATATAAAATAAAAAGGCACACTTCAATAAGAAAATGAACAAGTGCACAAACAATGGAACAACCACAAAACACAAAATACGCAATGTATAAAAGTGTAAATCTTTTTCACTCAAAACATTGTAACCATCAGTTTTTACCAAAACCACTGTTTCTATCAGTTATTAGTTAACCACAGTTCCTCTCCATTTTTAGTTAACCACAGTTCCTATCCGTTATTAGTTAACCACAGTTCCTATCCGTTATTAGTTATTAGTTGCAACTAATAAAAATATAACACACTTTACCTTGGTATACCAACTTCTTTCTTTGCTGCAGGCTTGTTTCACTTTACCAAAAACCAGGTGCCATTTCAAAACACTGTTTGTTCATATTCCACAAAAACACTAAATAACACTAAACAAACTCTAAGAAATATCAAATATGAAATTATCATAAGTTTACGAGTGACCAATTTACGTTACGTTAATATAATCTCAAGGATGTCAAGGGGGAGAGAGAGAGAGAGAGAGAGAAAGGGAGATGTCTGAACTCCTCGTTGTCCTAAGATGTAATGAATCTCTTTTCCTTTGCGGAAACTGGACAGGGCAGATGACAAAAACGTTTTGAGACAATAATGCTTCTAGAAGCTTCGAAATCTTACGCAATCTTACTCACAAAATGTAAAATCCTGCACGTGACTTTAACAAAGACATACACGTACAAGCACCAGTCTATTAAAAAAAAGACATGTATTCGTCTCGATCAACTGAAGCAGAAAGGTCTTATCTCATACGATGACAGATTCTCAAAAACACAAATGAAGATTTGAGCTCGCTTATCAAACGCGTTGACAGACTAGGAAAGCAAACGAATCTCGCAGACCCTCTAATCTCACAGTGTTGACATAAAAGGGAAACAGTCGTAGTTTCGAACGAACAAAGAAAACTTTCTCTTTTTACATACTATGTTATATAGTATATATTTCTTTTACAATATGTAATGCGAAATCTGAACACACATTTTAAAACATCCTATCTCTAAGCTATCTAGGAATATGAAAAAAAATGTCACACAATTCTACATAAAACATTTTTATACAGTCACAAAGGGGATATATGCATTTTTGAAAGTACCAATATATAATTATACCTCCCCCTAGAAGATTTTTTTTATCACGGTGTTGAATCCAACGATTCGCAATGAGGTAAATAATCAGCAACTACAAAGTTTTCGCCACTAATGTGCTGCACTCTTAAGTTATACTGTTGCAGGCACAAAGACCACCTGGTCAGTCTTGATTATGGTTTTTCATTCTCTGGATAAATGATAGTGGATTGTAATCAGACAGCACTAACATTTCTTCATTCCTAGGTCTATTCACATACACTTCAAATTTTTTTCAATGCGGTGATTAAGGTTAAAGTTTCCTTCTCAATTGTCGAGCATACTTTCTGATGTTTTTTCAGTTTTGTAGACATGAAGCACACAGGATGGTAGATATTATTGTCGTCTTCTTGAAGTAGAACAGCTCCAATGCCACAGTCTGACGCATCAACTTGTATCACAAATTTCTTGTTGAAGTCTGGAGCTTGAAGTACTGGTCTTGAAGTTAAAATGGCTTTTACCTTCTCAAAGGATTCTTGACACTCTGGAGCCAAATAAACTTAGCTTTGGGACTAGTTAAGTCTGTCAAGGGAGCTGCTACGGGTGAGAAATTTGTTTGCAGAAACGACGATAAAATCCAGCCATGCCTAAAAATCTCTGTAGCTGTTTCCTGGTAGTCGGTGGGGGTAACCTTACGGATACCTTCTACATTAGCATTACTGGAGCAAGAAGGTCTTTCCCAACTTCAAACCCAAGATACTGTACAGTTGCCTTGCCAAACTCACTCTTCTCTAAGTTGACTGTTAATCCTGCTTCTCATAGTTTCTTGAAAACTTTCCTCTGAATCTTCAGATGTTTTCTTCCCACACTGTAGAGTAAATCACGATGTCATCCAGGTATACACCTACGTCCTTCTATTGATACTAGCAGTTGATCCATCACTCGTTTGCCAATGTTGCATTCATCACACCAAATGGCAGAACAGTATACTGATACAGTCCAAATGGAGTAATAAAAGCTGATAGCAACTTGGCATTCTCATCTAAGGGAATTTGATAATATCCTTACAACAAGTCTATCTTGGAAACAAACTTGGCTTGCCCAATATTTTCAAGTAACTGATCTATAAGAGGCAAAGGATAATTATCAGCCACACTGGTAGAATTCAGCTTCCTATAATCAGTACACATCCTAAATGAACCATCTCGGTTTCTTCACTAACACACATGGAGAACTGAAGTGACTTGAACTGGATTCTGCTAATCCATGTTGCAGCAAATACTCAACTTCTCTCTTCAAAACATCTTGATGATACAGTGATAGGCGATGGGCTCTTTGCTTGAAAGGTCTTCCATCTTCTTGAATCTTGATTTCATGCTTGGTCAGATCAGTACGTCTAGGCACATCTGAAAAAAATCCTGGAAAACTTCTAATTACTTCACTTAAGTCTTCACCTAGTTCAACACTCAGATGTTTCAGTTTATCCTCCAAATTTTCCAAAATTTAAGAATTATTCATCTTGCTTGCAGCTCCCAATTTGTAGCCATCATCGTCTTCTGTAGATAAAGTTGTTTGGGTTACTGACACAGTTTCAGTTTTAGTTTCTGAGAAATAAGGTTTCAAGAGGTTCACATGTATCTTCCTTTGTCTTCTTCATTCTGGTGTTTCAATCACATAAGTTCTATCACTTACTTCTGAATTTCTTGTAAGGACCTTGAAATTTATTAGTGAGGGGAAATCTCTTGACAGGTAAGAACACGCAAAACTTGTTGACCAACACTAAAACTTCTTAGCTTAGTCTTAGCATCAAATCTCCTTTTCATTTTCTCTTGACTCACTTTCAAGTTTTTTAAAGAGAATTTTTCTAATCTCTTTCAACCTTTTCTTTAAGTTCTTCACATACTCTCCTTGGCTTTCCTCTTGATTTTCTTCCCAATTTTCTGCAAGAATCTTCAATGGTCCTCTCATTCTCTTCCAAAAATCATTTCATTAGGTGAACATCTCATACTTTCTTGATAAGCACTCCGAACTTCAAACAACATTAATGGTAAACCAACATCCCATTCTCTCCGACTCAGAACAATACTTTGCAGCATTACTTTTCAATGTCTGGTGGAACCTTTCCAAGGCACCTTGAGTCTCTGGATGATAGGCAGTGGATAACTGTTGTTTCACTCCTAACAAATTCATCACATCCTGGAATAACTTGAAGTAAAGTTGTTCCTCTGTCACTTTGTACTATTTCTTTTGGTATACAAACTTTGAGAAAAAACTCCACAAGTTTTCAGCAACTATCTTGGCAGATATGTTTTCTAATAGGGATTGCCTCTCGATATCTTGTCACAGGACACATTAATGTTAACAAATACTCATTTCCTTTCTTTGTCTTCGGCAGCGGTCCAACCATATCTATAATCACTTTACTATAGGGTTCTCCTCTAACTTCTATAGTTTGTAGTGAGGCTTTCTTGATGATTTCATTCGGTTTTCCAGCTATCTGGTAGGTATGACACTCACGACAAAAACCTGCTAACATCTTTGTGAAGGTCCAGGCCAGAAAAAATATTTCATGATCTTCTCCACAGTCTTCCTGATTCCCATATATTGAGATCATGAGCTACTGCAATTACTTGCTTTCTCAATGAATATTGAATCAAAATTTGATGATATTCGCCCCATACAGCATCTCCTGGTATATCTGTAGGTCTATACTTCCTCATCAGCAAACCTTCCTTCAGATAGTAACAGGTAGGAGTTTGTTGCATCTCTTCTCGATCAACAACTCTGAAAGAACAAATCAGTTAACGATGCATCCTTATTTTCTGCAAGTCCATTAGCTTCTCTCTTGTCACTTGACCAACTTCAAGGGTTGAATTCTCAATATCTGCTAACTCAGCTACTGTAGTTTCACTACTGTCTTCAGTAACACTTTGACTACTCGGAGTCTCTTCAGGAACATCAGGTTCTTCTTCATTGTCGTTGTCTTTTTCATCTTCTTGGGAAATCTCTTCTTGGTCAGCACTATGGGAAACTTCACTTCCCTGGAATAATTCTTCTAAGCACAAGATCCTTCTTGGGTGTGTCAAATCCTCAGTTTCTTCACTTACAGTCGTAGTCCTCTTCATACTTCTGGTAGTTACACAACTAGGAAACAGGTGGGGGTTATTCTTCTCCAACTCTACTGTAGGACTAATCTTCAATGGTTTGTCTGTCACTACAGGACAAGAATAAATGGCACACCACCTTAACTCATTCCCCAACAGAACATGTACACCTCCACCAGCAGTGCGTCCTTTACAGCAAAATCAACACTCCCTGTCACCAGTTCACATGACAGGTGTAAACGGCATATAGGAGTTACTTCTTCTCCTCCTATACCCTTCAAAAATAACTTAATTTCCTGAGACTCTTCTCCAACTGAGGGTGAGAACCACTTACTACCGACACTATGGTTACTACCTGTATCACGCAAGATCTTTTGACTGGTACCTGCACACTTCCTTCTTGAGTTGACAGCATACCCTCATAGACATATGGCTTAAAAGCCTTGACACTGCTAAGCCACTCACTGCTTGAGGTATCATTTCCACTGGTTGCTAAATATTCAGCTTGTTTAGTTTCATTCTTCTCTGGAGTCTGATTCTTTCCCACACTGCTCTTCGTAGTTTGTTTCACCTGGTCACCTTTTTTACAACTGACCAACTGGTTTTGACTGCTGTTGATTCCGGTAACACTCTTGACTGTAGTGTCCTACTCTTCCACACTTGAAACAGACAACATTAGGTTTCTGTAACTGTCTTTAAAACTGGATGAGGATTTACATTAGCTTGCTGAGTTTGTATTACCTTATGTACTCTTGGTAGTATCACTTGTAGGTGTTTCCATTAAATTTGTTCCTGTTATTTGGATAAGACTTAAAACCTGGGCGTTGTTGACTCTGGTACTTGACATTGTAATTACGTTTTACTATGATATATTGTAATCTTCACTCAGTGTAGCAGCTTTGTCAAGTTTCTTCACCTCTCTCTCTTAAGTAGGCTCTTATATGTCCAGGAATTCCCTTAAGATTACTGCTTCAAGAACAAGTAACTCTTCTAACTCATCAACAGTTTTAACTTTAGGCAGCTTCTACCTAATTGTTTGAAACACCTTCTCACTTTGTAAGCATAATCTAAGAATGTTCCCTTCTCATCTTTTCTTAAATTTCTGAATCTTTCATTGTAGTACTCTGGCGGGGTCATCTGGTAAAATTGTAGCACAATGTGATTAAGTACCTTCTAGTCTTAACACTGATCAGCTGTTAAGGCTAGATGAGCACTTCTCCCTTTACCAATCAAGACACTTTGTAGCAAAACTGACCATTTATCTTCTGGCCATCCATACCTGAAGCCACTTTCTCAAGTGATCAAAAAACTCATCTGGAGCTTCTTCAGTAAACTTAGGATAACTTCTGTACTCTCACTACATCAAATACAGGGTCTTGATTACCTTTGGTTAGGGTTGGACGGTGTTACAGGTAATGTGGATCTGCTTTTATTAATTCCATTTCCCTTCATGCTTGCGATTCTCTTTCCTCTTTTATCCTTTTTTCTCTTTCCTCTTTTATCCTTTCTCTTTCCTCTTCTGCTGCATTTTCTTCTTCCCTTCTCTTCTTTCTTGTTTTTCCCTGTCTATTCTTTCTCTTTCAGCTTGCATTCTCTCTCTTTCAGCAAGCATTTTAGCTTAATCAAATTCTCTGCTTCAAAGCGTCTAAGCTCTAACTCTGCATCACTTTTCTCTTTCTTTTCTGCTTGCTTATTTATGAGATCAGCTTGTGCTACGTTCAAAAACACTTGAGCGAATTCTAACTCATTCTTCATCAGTTATTCTACCAGAGTTTATCAATGATTCCATAGCAATACATCTTATTTGTGCCTTTACCATACTAGTAGCACATAAACCACCACATGCCACTGCTAAAGCACTCCACTGTGCTTTGTTAGTTAGAGGGGTTTTCAGATAAAAACTTGGATGGAAGGGGCTGCTAAAAATTCCTTAACCTTGAATAAACTGAGCAATTTTTCCTCTAAGTTATCAACTTACAATTCAATACAATAAATGCAAAAGAAAACATAATGGTCACTCTCCTAACAAAATATATCCCTAAAACCCCCAGTATATTCTAGAGTGATAATGAAATCTGCTTTCCGGGTCTGGGCACATTTAATACTATGTTACGAAGTGCCAAGTATCTGGTTGCCATTCATCAACTGTTACCTCACCAAAAGCCAGGACACCTGAACCCTCACAACAGGTATTAAACGACTGAATACTCTAAACGCAACAGTGATCCCTTAACAGTATTGCAGAAAATCAGACTAAGTTCATCAAAACAGGTGTGAGGCAATCTTGTAAGTAATTAAATTAATCAAAGGGCATCACTCCATCAACAACTTAAAAGTCTAAGTATTTCCCTGATTTAGAAGTCTAAGTACTTCCCTAGTTCTAAGTCACTTCAAGTAAATGAAGGAAAAGCAAATCAATTACCACATCTATGTTTCTATCTAACATATATAATCCAATACAAAATATACTGGTTAGAAATGAAATACTTATAAAATAAATAAACAAAAAATTATTATTAAATTCAAAATTTCAAAATTTATAAGTAAAAATTCACAACATCACGGAAAATTACTGTTACTTGAAAACAAAGTAAAGTTTAATTAATTCTTGAATCGAATAAGTAAAATTAAATCAAAATTAATTTATCACAAAATTCAAGAAAAATTGATTCATTGAAATTCAAAAGTGTTAGGCAATAATTGAAAATTTGAAATTTACCCTCTTACGCCGAAGCCCTAAAAATCAAAACCTCTCCCGTATGCCGGGTCCGGTTTGGAGTGAGCGCAGAAGCGGAACATTTTTTTTTTCAAAAAATCACAGCGCGCTTAGTTTTGAAGATTAAGAGTTCATTTTTGGCTCCTTTTTTTGCCATTGCCTGAAGTTTAGTATGCAACTATCAGAAATGAAAAATAATATCATTATTATATGTAAATAATGCGATATATGGTAGCGAAAAAAAATTCATACATAATTGTATTTAAATCACGCTTTGCAAAAACGTCAAAAGCTAACGAGTTACTTTTTTATTCGTTGTATTGTACACTTAATTGCAATAATTTTGATACATAATACATTGTAAAACAATGAAAGCAACACCAGAATAATATTATCACAAAATGATGTATGAATTCGTAACGCGTGGACGTAAAAAAATTGTTTTTTTTTTAAATTCACCGTAAATCTAAATATTGTTCTAAAGACTTCCAATTTGTTTCAAAATGAAGACAAATGATTGAATATTTTGATACTGTAAGTGTTGTAGATTACAATAGCAGATTTCGACCATTTCGGACGAGTTAAAATTGACCAAATGTCGAAACGTTTATATATATATTTTTATATGCACATATTTCGAAGATGGGAAATGTTACAACCTTCAATTATTTTTTATTGTATTCTTCCTGAATTTGCACACATTTTGATATATGAAACTCTATAAAACGGCTAATATGAAAAGGAGCAAATATTAGGAAAATGCGATGTACGCATTTCAAAGACTTACGGCCGCGAAACGGCGCGCGGAGGGAAGTAAATATATTTTTCAAAAATTCACCATAAATCACAATATTGTTCTTGAGACTTCAAATCTGTTTCAAAATTAAGATAAATGACTGAATATTACTAGGCCGTAAGAGTTTTAGCTTACAATTGCGTTTTTCAACTATTTCGTTAGAGTCAAATTTGACAGAACATGGTTTTTTTCTATTTATCGTGATTTATACGCAAATATTTCGAAAAAAGAGAGAAGCTACAACTTTCAATCATTTTTAGTTGTATTCTACATGAAATTGCATACATTTTCATATATAAAACTTTATGGTAACAGCAAATTTTAAATGGTGCAAACATTTCGACAATCGCAAGAAAAAAATTCCGATATTTTCGGAAGAGCTACCGCACGGACGTAAGGAAAAATAAAATGTTTTTTTTTTTTTTTTTTATAAATTCACCATAAATCGAAATATTGTGCTAGAGACTTTCAAGTCGTTGCAAAATGAAGGTAAGAAATGATTGAATATTACTAGAATATAAGAGTTTTAGCTTACAATTGCGTTTTTCGACCATTTCGGTAGAGTCAAAGTGACCGAAAGTTGAAATTTTTGAAACTTAACGTTATTTATATGAAAAATATTTTCAAAACTTAAAAAAGCTACAACATGGGTTGTTTTTAGTTATATTTTGCATGAAATTGCGCACATTCCATGTATAAAACTTTATGTAAACGGCAAATTTAAAATGGTGCAAATATTAGGACAATCGCACAAAAAAATTTATCGGAAGAGTTACCGCGTGAACGTAAGGAAAAAGTTTTTTCCTAAATTCACCATAAATCGAAATATTGTGCTAGAGACGTCCAATTTGTTGTAAAATGAAGGCACATGATTGAATATACATAATATAAGAGTTTTAGCTTACA
>NC_061093.1:69912917-69930417 GCF_015104395.2 Macrobrachium nipponense
AGCTATGCAGCAATATTTGTCCTTTAAAACATCAAATCATATTATTAATTTATAGATAAAATTGAGTCATAATCATACGAATAATAAACGAAATATGAAAGCCCCAGGAATTCTAAGGATTTTTATGTAGACTCAAACTAGAATTTCTTAATTTTTTTTCCTGCAAGACTGAAATAGGTAAACCTCACCCTCACGCCCAGAAACTGAAGAAGACTCGAGCTAAAAATTACGATGCACATTTGCATAAATATCCTAAACGAAAAAGTTAATTACTTCTGCGAAGAGTGGTTTAATTTCCAGCCAGCCAGAAATGAGTAAAGTTTTTGCAAAGCTCTGAGTCTCAAGTTTTTTTTTTTTTTTTTTTCTTAACAATTTAGCTTCAAAGCAAATATGCTTTTTGGCTCTTCCCTGATAGTCTCTGTACTTTATTATTATTATTATATTATTATTATTATTATTATTATATTATTATTATTATTATTATTATTATTATTATTATTATTATTATTATTATTATTATTATTATTATTATTGGAGAAACAAATCCACAGTTATGTAAATGTACATATATTTAAGTTCAAAACAGAAAAGATAGCTTTCGGGAATCTGTACGGTTCCCCTTTTTCTGTTTTGAACTTAAAATATATGTACATTTACATAACTGTGGATTTGTTTCTCCATTTGAAGACTCGTGTTACTATGAGGAATTTTTAATTATTATTATTTATTATTATTATTATTATTATTATTATTATTATTATTATTATTATTATTATTCAGAAAATGAACCCTATTCATATGTCGATGGGGGCCACTGACTTGAAATTCAAGCCTCCAAAGAATACGGTGCTCATTAGGCAATAAGAGAAGGTAAAGAGAAATACAGGAAGGCCGATAAACATCCATTTTTAGCTAATGCTGAAAATCTTGTTCATCTAGAAAGTGGGAAAGTTTAGATGGAGAAATATGAAAATGATTCCTTACTGTCCGTTGTATTGCTCTTATGTCAAGTCTATTTTCATCTGAAAATGTAAGAAACTTGGAGATTGTAGAAATAATTTCGCGTGTTGATGTAATTAATTCAATTTCGAGAACTAACTCGGCGTAAAAAGGTTCAGGTTCGTTATTGCATTTACGTAAATTACATTCCTTCGGGAACGTCCGGGAAACGGAATAAAGAAGAGATTAGCTGTGACTTCTCAGTCGTCCTGTTATTAAACTTTATTATGATCTTATGGCAGTAATATGACTTTTTGTTGCGCGTTGGAAATCTAAGAATCGTTGCGTGGCGAGTTCGCCTTTTGTAATCATAACCTCTCCATTATGTAGACAAAAATAAGAACATTAAACGATTATAAGTGACAAAGGGTAATGTTATTAAACTATAATTAATACGCACTAGCAAACTTATGCATACAGAAATACTATGCACGAAAATTCGTAAAGTAACTAGGTCCACGGGCAGATCCAGCTCCGCTTCAGGGAATCCCTTTTCACCCCCACCCCCTTCGGAGGTTGGGTGGGGGGGGGGGGGTGTCCCCACCATAACCCTGCCAAGTTTCATGACCATCGGATCAGCCGTTTGGCCATGATTGAATGACAGACGGACGGGCAGATATTATGCCCACTATAGTAAGATATAACACAAGAAGACAACAGATCAGTAATTTATGATTTCGACCTTTGTATCACACCTTCAAAGAGTCAACTTGTGTTTCCTAGACATTCAAGGAATATGTTCATAAGCGTTTCTACACATAATGCTTACAGAATTGAATATTTCAGATGAAATTGAGACATTATTTTTAAGTATTGGAAGTAGTTTAGTCAAAGAAAGATTCTGTAGAGACAGAGACCTTTAGAAAGGGAACGTCCACAGGATGAAAAGGCAGACTTATATAGAGGTATAATACTTTATGCATAAAGAATAAAAAGAAAGTACGAGGAAGAGAATACAATGACAGACGGTGATATATACCCAAGACAGAATTGCGCTCGAAATTCAGTTAAAAGGTTCTACGTAAAAGAAATTAGTTTACTAGGTTAGTGACCGAATGAATAGTTGCTGTCATAGAAGAAACCGAGTCCTGTACTGCAAGAGAGCCTTTGGATACTCGTTAAAGGTGAATACAAGAATATAGACAGAAATGAATAATGCAAATGTGGAAAAGTTTAATGGGAGTCTTGGTGTTGTTTTGCAATTTTACGGTGGGTATACAAAACCTCAACAATTTAATTAAACTTCAAAAGCCTGTAAAGGATATGGTAATTTAATAAAGGTGGTAAATAAAAAAAAAAAAACTTAGATAGGGAGGGAAACTAAAGTATGCTTTTAGATAAAAGGAAAAGCCCTGTGATTTTAGATATAGGGCAAATTAGTACAATTCCTTAGAAAGTAAAAAACCAGTTTGTTTTTAAGGGAGGGATTATATCGATTATGAAATCGTCTGAGCTTCGAAATCCTGAGTAAATTTTGAGGGCCAAGGGAAAACCCCTGTGTTTTTAGATATAGGTCAAATTAGTGTGATTCCAATACAAAGTAAAAAACCTGTGAGCAAATTTTGAGGGCTGTCTGCTGAACATTTGTGCCTCAAGAGGAGACATCTTGGGAAAGAAGTGTAAGATGGATTCACTGTAGAAAGATTGATTGTTTAATTGGTTTCAGTAATGGTGCCATAATAACTGTTAAAGTTCTTTCACCCTAGCTGCGACACTCAAAGGTCTACTAACAACTACGTACCAAATCCACATCTTACGGGATTTGAAGGAAGGCGTCCATATCGTCACATTTAATCTGATCTACAAGTAGATTATGCAAGTCATTATCTTAAGTTTATCATGCACTTATAAGGTTCTGTTTCCTTGTAGATGTTTTCAGCTATTCAAAAAGTTTGATATTTTGAATATTTTCTCAATAAAATGTGATATTTTCACACGGATATGATCTATTTTCGAACTATAGTAAGCTAATGTAGCCAGCAAATGTTGAACATCCATGACCTGATCGATATTATTTGAATGTTCGTTTACGATACTCATTATTTGATTGATTGAAGATAACTGACTGCGAAGTTCGGACAAAGCTAATTCGGTTTTGTGTTGCAAAAACTCAATTCTTTTATTTTGATTATTTATCTTAAGGCGATTTGAAATTCCTAAGCCTAGATTTGCAACAGATCCTAAGATGTTTAGTCCAGCCAGAATAAGCGGGTTGCGGTGTTCGAGAGTATTGTGCCGCACAGACCACATCAGCAGGTCACGAGCAAGTTCCTCCGCCTCGGCGGTTTTATTTTGTATGTCATAAGACAACATTTCCGCGACGCTTAGGGTTTGAGCTAGCGAAATCTCTGAGTTAGCATGAAAATTACGTTCGTGCATTTCCTTAAGCGAAACAGCAAACCTCATCAGGTCATTCTTTAAGTTAAGGACGTCATCTTCAGGCAAAAATATAGCGTGCATATCCACTTCTATGACTATATTACTTAACACGATGAATACATCGTCTGTTCTCTCGATAATCGAGCCATGATTAAATTCTATTTCTTTCGTCCTAGCGCTCTTTCCATACAACAAAGATGTCTGAATACACAATATCACTCCCAACAATAACAGATTCATTTTTGAAACCTGCAATGAGTAAAACATATGTAATAACTCGCGTAAAAGAATAGGTTTACATACAAATATGATTAATAGATATATATATAAATTATTATACAAGGTTCATAAATACAACCATTTTTTCCTTCACTCCATCTACCTTTCTTAGATTCTGATATGTGCCAATGGAACTATTCTCACATCAGTGGGTTTGGATACATTTTGAACCCTAAATCTATTGGCCGTTAAATTTTCTAAAATGTTAAACGGGCCTTCAAACTTAGGTGTCAGTTTTATAATTTAAACCTTTACGTACGTATACTTGTATGCATACCTGATCGCCCACGGCATATGTTCTAGTTGGCTTAGCTATTTTATCATGATTTTTTTTCATTATTATTTGTGCTTCTTCTAGATTCTTACGAAGATATTATATCGACTTATGCTTGCATCCATAACATCCTTTAGAGGATTTGATAAATTAGTTGTAGGCGTTAGTATGTGGAAAGGTGTTCTAGCCGGGATACCGTACAGTGCCTCGTGCGGTGTCATTTTAATAGACACATGATACGAGTGATTAAGTGTACTTAGTACCGCAGGGGAGTATGGCAATGTCCCAGTTGGGTCTGTCCCCCCTAAGGTGACCCTTAAAATGTTTAAAACCTTACGATTTGCCCTTTCCACCAGCCCATTAGACTCTGGGTGATAGATCATGGTATTGATTTTCTTTATACAAAGGAATTCGCATAAGGAGTTAAGGAAATGATTATTGAACAATCCCGCCCGAGTCTGATATAATGATATGTGGAATTCCATGTTTACAAATGTAGCACTCGTAAAACTTTCTAGCGCACTCGACCGCGGTTTTTGTTTTAAGCGCTATAAGTTCTGTATATCGAGTCAAAGCATCTATGATTACTAGGAGGTGCTTATTTCCTCTGTCTGACTCGTAAAATCCTGTTAATAAATCTAAATGTACTCTTTCAAAGGGTTGATTTGGCACGGGGTAAGCCCCTAGGCTGACGGTGTCTTTCGTTGTGCCCTTTGTATTCTTGACAAGTGCGACAATTTGCTATGTGCTTTTTTTATATCTGTAAGCATCGTATGCCAATAAATAAGGATTTGGCTTTCTGTGACATTAAGGAATAACCCCGGGTGCCCATGCAGTGGATTTTCATGCAACATTTTAAGACAGTGGGTATGAGGTAGATAGGTACCACCACCTGGTTGTTATTCAACTGTGTGTTGCGGGTTTTCCTCGTCACGGATCTACACAGGATATTATCTTGATGATATAATTCTTCTGCTTATACTTTATGTATTCCTTTTCCTTTTCGGATTTCCGTTTAACGCAATTGATGATTTTTTCTATTGGCGGATCTTTCTTTGTTCTGTCTGTAATAGTTCAGCACTCAGCCCAGATCTTCCTGTTCAGATATAGTTTTAACAATGGGCGTGGAGGTTGAGATATTTATTAATTCAGCTAATGGCTCGTACAAGATGAAGAGGGGTTGCGTGATAATGCGTCAGCAATGATATTTGCTTTCCCAGGTAAATACCCGATCCTCGCGCCAAAGTCCTGATGATCATGTGCCACCGAGTTCGCTTAGGGCTGTGACTAAAGCCTTTAAAGAAGTCGGTTAGGGGCTTATGATCAGTGAGAACCTTGACGGGATAACCGTATATTATGAATTTAAAATGCACGAGTGAATTAACCATAGCGAGACCCTTCCTTGTCTATTACTGCATATTTACTTTCGGAAGGTCTCAGTTTACGTGAATAAAAAGCTATAGGGAAAAACTGTTTATCATATTGTTGAGGCAATACCCCACCTACTCCTAGGTCTGAGGCGTCTGTTGCTATGAAGAATTCCTTACCGAAGTCAGGAAATTTTCAAGATTAGTGAGAACTACACAGTTCATCCTTCAATTTATCGAACGCCTGTTGATGAATTTCAGACCATATGAAATCTACGCCCTTTTTTATAAGATCGGTTAGGGGAGCGGCTTATTATGGGGAGTAGTTCTAATATACCTCCTGTAGTATCCGCTACATCCTAAAAATTGCTGTATTCCCTTGACGTTAGTAGGTATCGGAAAGTTACGGATAGCCGACACCTTATCATGGACGACTTTAAGACCTTCACTAGAAACCGTGAAACCTAAATAGACTAGTTCTGTTTTAAAAAATTCACACTTACTTATCTTTACCCTTAAATTATGCTGCCTTAGTCTTTGTAGCACTAACTCTAATTTACGTAAATGTTCTTCTAATGTGTTGGAAAGATTACTAGGTCGTCCATGTAGGCATGTAGGATATCTCCTAACAAGTCTCCAAACACAATGTTTATCATACGAGTAAAAGTTATGGGAGCACAACGTAAACAAAAGGCATACGCAAAAATTCATAATGTCCCCTGGCTGTGCTGAAGGCAGTGTATGGGATACTCTCTTGTTCCAACGGAATCTGATGAAATCCCTTTAGTAGGTCTAAGCTGGTGAAATATTTGTTCTGACCTAGTAGAGATAGGATATCATCAGTAACATGGTACTGGGAATCTGTCAGGATTGTTTCTTCATTTAAACGATCGACGCATATCCGCCAAGTTCGATCTTTTTTCAGTACTACTATTAACGAAAATTTATAAGGGCTGTTTGATTTCCTAATGACTCCTTCCTTTTAGCATTTTTACCTACTTCCTCTGTTATCTCATTCTGAAATTTCATAGGAAGTCGGTACGAAGGTACATAGATTACTTTCTGTTTGTCCTTGAGCCTTATTTGATGCTCGATGACATCCGTTTTTCCTAAGGTTCCATCCGTAGTGGAAAAAACATCATGATATTTAGTTAAAAAGATTCAAAAATTTCTGCTGAATTTCTTCTTGTTGAATGTCCTTATTGATTTTGTTCTTTATAGATGCAACAGGGATTCATCCGCAACTGATTGAGCGTGATTTACTCAGCTACAGTAAGAATGCGATGTTTATAAACTTCTGCATCCAAGATATGTTGATTTTTGTGGATTACTAAAGTGTATTCAAATGATTACAGACTTCGATGTGATATTGTTGTTGTGAGCCAACTGTATAAATGGCTTGTGTGACGGATAATCCGTGTGTTTTCAGAGTTTCGGAAAGGATTAACGTTTCAGATCCTGGCAAGGTTCTCTTTACACGCACTAATATGTTCGAAGTTACGTTAGGCTCGAGAGTTTGCGTGCAAGCTGATATTACGGGCGAGCGAGTTCTGTTGGGTTGCATGTATTATTTCTTGGTTCATGAGACAGGTGATTGGTTCTTTAATGTAAGTGACAACTCTTGTCTGTCTCTTTATTATCTAAAACTGATTTTAGGGTATTAGAAGACTTATAGAATTTCCCTTTGATATACACGCCGTGTTTTGCAGGTGCTAAGATAATATTTTGAGTGCCCATAGACGGGTATCCGATAATTACTGCGGGATACTATAATGTTTTGTACAACGATAAAGATATTCGGCAAACGTGCGCTTAAACCGACCTTGTACTGTACTGAGTTACTCCTACCACATTTAATTCATTTATTCCCTATGCCTGAGGTCTTTATTCCGGACTCTCTATAGGGAAATTTGAAAAGAGTAAATGATGAGTCCTTAAATCCATGATATTACGTGGACTACCAGAATCAAAGAACAAAGTGAATGACTTATGGTCCAAATTTACTGCATGTAAGGTTGGTCACAACTCGTCTTGACTAATAATTGCATGAATTTGTTGCAAATCTACGGGAACCTGCACAGATTTTTTGGATTCGGCCGTGTGTTTCATAGGAAAATCAATTGCCTCACAATGATCTGATAAATGATTAAACTGATTATTTGATACAAAAGATGTTGAATTGATGACTCAACATCGCCTCTCCCCCTTGGAGTGAACTACGTGGTATTTGTTTTGTTTATCACACCTTGAAAATTCGCTTGCCCTTGCAAGTTCTGGCTAGACGGCCCAGGAACAGAGGTACCTGAAGCACGATTTTGTTTGTTTCTGCTGTTGTGCAGAATTTCCGTTTGGTTGTTTCTTTTTATAGTACTGAGGACCCTTCTTTTTATTTGCACTGGCAACTGGTTGCGTGTTTGTAGCATTCTGCTGTTGATTCTCGAGTAGCAACGATTATATGAATGAGTGGAACTATTATGTATTGAACAAAAACGCGTCCGACAGTCTGAAATCATGTGACCTGGTCGTTTACAGTTATAACAAACCACCCCTGCAACTTGATTGATTATTATGTACCACGTTTACTTGTTGTGGCTTGTTCTCATTTTTGCAAAAACTTGAATGAGCGAAGGATCTAGGTCGGTACATTTAGACATGTGTTTTTTATTGATTTGTATTTATACACATCTAATTCCGTACTGTTGCTGCTGCAATTTTTTCGTCAAAACACCGCACTAACGCTTCAGGCAACATTGCAGTGATACTCGTAAGGTAAATCAAATGGATAAAATCTTTCACGTTGATTTTGGCACTCGTAACCCACCCTGAGTTACGTAAACTAACTTGATATTCATTTAGCCGGTCGGCATTAGCGCCGCCGCTCGACACATTAAGCTGAGTCATGGAGGCTTGGTTAAGGATATTTCTCAATGCCAATACTACATCTAAAGCCTCTTCACCCCATACACGGCACGTAATTCTTGATTTTTGAACTCGTCCCATGTAAGCGCCTCTTAGAAGAAACACCCCTTAGATAAGCACTTGCGTCTCCTTTAGCAAAGTCTATGAAGCTTTGGCCTCCTGTAATTGTACTGCTGGGTCTGTGATGCCTTTGTTTTTGCATTTAAATGAGCGTCTACAGATGAGATCCATGCCTCAACATTTTGAGGCGGAACCAACTGACCCGACCTTGAAAAGGGACAATTGCTGACCTCGCGCTCACGAGAGTCACCACATTGGGGTTGCCAGCGGAGTAGTTGCCATTTCCACTTTTACTTTTTTCTTATCACTTCTATCCTTGCGATCCTATCAAAATATCTATAAGAGTACACTCGACCACTACGTAAACGCATATGCAATGTACTGTATAAATGTGTTATAATAATAGGAAAATTCCCCAAAAGATATAAAAATACAGATAATTTGATAAAATATTATACGGAGAATTCCTGCAAGAAACGATTAGCAACAACGAGAAGAGAAAAAAAAATAATCTGCGGGCGAGAACTCGTAGTGAAGATTGATTCTGTAATGAAGGAAGATTAAGATGGCGAAACAACTCACCCCAGAATACTGGGCACGATCGACTCCTGATGAACAACACTTCACTGAGGAAAGAAGAACCTGAATAGATAAAATGGTACTTAGCTTCAGATTATATGGTGAAGGATTGTTGACATGGGATGACGTCTCAGTTCCTGTCGTCTCGCGTCGGAAGTCGTGATGACGTCACGGTCTTCTCTCAGGCGCACGATTTTGCCATGAAGAAGTCCAAGATTGATGACGTCACAGCCTCCGTCCTTGCATTACTTCCTCTTGCTCTACTCTTTGCGTCCTTGCTTGATCTCGCGCGATGTTTCCTTTGTGTGTTTTCTTCTTTCTGTTGATGTTCGATGCTGCTCTCATCCGGTGTTGATTCTCGAAGATAAGTGACAACAGTCACTCAAACGTCGTTGTTGATGCTTGTATTCTTCTCGATGAAGGACATATCTTCGTCTTCATAAAATGTTGCGTTGATTGAAGATCCCGTTTCCTCTGCTTTTAGTTTTTGGATAGAGCTTCGGTCGGCTGATATGGGTCTTTAATTTTATTTCTTCGCTTTAGCCTGCCACCAGTCTAAGTCTCTTCGCTTTTGCGAAAGACTTTTTTTGTTTCTCCTTACGACTGTCATTCGTAAGTATTTCTGGTTCCTTCCATCTCCTTTTTGTATATCTTAGTAGAGTGGTTCTTCTTAACTAAAGGAGAGGATTCAAACAGATAAAGTTGAGCAGATATAACAACTTTATTCTGTAACTCCATACTAAGAGATGCAGATCGGTCGGGAGACCGATATGTTTGAATGCTGGCACGGAACTGCCATTCTAAAGCATCACGTCGATAGCGGAACATTAGCTATCTCAGCGATTCATATAAAAACATACGTAGTCCGCCGGCTTGGAAGTTACAAGTTTCCGGCGTAGGTTAACAGGTCAACTGCTTCCCATGGAAGTTGTTGTGCAAAGTTATCATTACTGTAAAATGTTGACAATGTACAGAGCTAAAACCAGGCTACTGCAGACAGCGCATAGCGTAATCTAGATCTGCATTGGTCACGTAGGACCCTCCTAATGCCATAACCTCAGGTCATGGGTTTTATTTACCAGATACTGTAAAAGTTAAATAATGTATTTATTACATATAGTATATATATGTAATATATATATAATAATATATATATATATATATACATAATATACGATAACAAATATATATATATTAATATTTAAAGATATATATATATATATTATATATATATATATAATAAATATATATAATATATATATATATATATATTATATATATATAATATAATTTATTATATTACGTATAATATATTACATATTATATATTATTATAAATATATTATATATATATTATATATATATATTATTACATATTATATATATATAATATATTATATATCATTATTATATATATATATATATTATTATAATATATATTTAATATATGCATATATATACATATTATAAAAAATAAAAAATTTTTTTATATAATATATATATAATATATATATATATCTATTAAAAAAAATTAAACTCAAAAACAAAAACAAAAATAAGAAACATGTTTATATCATAACTAAAATAATCAAAAGATCACAAACATGTAAAATCAATTCTTAGAAACAAAAATATAAATAAATATATATAGTATAATAATATATATATATATTATATAAATATATTATATATTATATAATAATAGAACCTACATATACATACATACCCTACATTTATATATTATATATATTATTACATATATATTAACATTACATACATTACACTATATATATATATAAGATATATAATATATATATAGATATATATATATATTAATATAATATACCTACATACATACATACATATATATATATATATACATAACATACATACATTATATATATAATATAATATAATATATATTATATATATATATAATATATATATTATATTATATATAATAACATATAAATATATAATAATATATATATATTCATGTTATATATATATTAATAGATATAGATTAATGATACATATATTATTTATACATAATATATATATACCTAATTTATATATATATATATATATATATACTATATATAATAATATATAATATATATATATATAGTATATATATATTATATATATGTGTGTGTGTGTGTGTGTGTGTGTATGTGTGTGTGTGTGTATTTCTGTGAGTATATATACATATACATATATATATATATATATATATATATATATATATATATATTTATATATATATAAATGTATATATATATATATATATATATATATATATATATATATATATATATATAATATAATATGTCCAAATTAATCATTACTAATAATGTCAAGCAATAATTAAAACGATTAATTTTCTTCGCCTTCTGTTCACCTGAGCAGCAAAGTGACATTCACGAATGAAAATAAGAAATTAAAATATCCATAAAATAAATTCTAAATAAAAATATGTATTAACGCCGGTCGTATATGACTTAACGCAGAAGCAGCCTTCATATTCCGTAAAACCGAACCTCATGCAAATGAAAAAAGGAAAAAATCTGCCCCCGCGCATCTAATCATTATTTACCAGACAGCTTTGCAGAAATCTGATAAGAAAGGAAGCCTGGAACTGCAGGAAAGGTTAAGAGGGATAATCCCTGAGGCCCAACAAAAGACCGTTTGCTTGAAGTGCAATGTTGTCGGAGCATATATCTATTCTCGCAGATTGTTATGATCAACCGTCTTTCGTCTATCTAGAAGGATAGATCAAACTCGTTTTGGAAGGGCCACCAAGTCGGAAATGAAAAGACCAAGTTGCTAAACCTAAACGGAGATGGGAAAGGAATGGGGTGGAAAGAAAAGGAATAGATCACTGCGGAAAATTCGATTTCTGGTAAGAATGAGACATTATAGTAAAGTCGTTATAGTGACCAGAATAACGCTATGAAATAAAGTAGAGAAACGTATAGAACTGGAATAATCGAGGCCAGTAGAAGTGAGGAGAAATCACAGAATTTTCACTTATGACCGAAATTGTCATCACTACATTCGTCAATGAAATATTCCCCTTTTTCTGGTTTCATTCGGGCCCAGGCATCTGCCCAAATAGTGCACGTATGGTCAATCGGCTCTCTCTTCGGAAATGACAAATGGCCGTGATTCAACACCTGACAGAGACGTGACTCAACAGCTACCCAAGAAGGATGGGAATTGCTCGTCATGGAAGTGAGTGTTTTAAGTGTGCAATCGCCCCTGATTCTCGAGATCGTGACTTGTGTTCAGTATCTGTGGAATTGGGAGATATCTCACTTACAACCTTGGTTCGATCATGTGGATGGAATGTACGATGATAGCTTGACGAATGAAATACATAACTCAGAAGAGTTAAGGGGATGAAAGAGAAAACCTAGAAAGGACTTGGTGGACAGCTGCAATAGGTGCTGAGAAGGAAGGGTTTGAATATTTATGAATCGCTAGAGTTCATGTGGGTGGATCAGTGTGTCAATATAATATTCAACGCTTTACAATTCAATTGTTAAAATATGAATATGGCTCTGACCAATGATGTTATCATCTTCTCTGGAGCAGGTCTTGTTACGGAAAACGGCTTTATTAATATATGAAAGGCTAATATATCTCTATGCCTTCGGAATATATTGTTACGATTATAATTATCAAGCAGTCTATGCTGGCCAAAGAGTCAGTTACCTATATTTTATTTTCTTAGGGCAGACCTAAAAGATGTTTTTTATAGATGCAAAGTGATCCAAAGGGGGCGCTGCCAAATGTATAATTACCAAAAGTACAAATGACTAGGCAAACTGTAAGCGAAATCCAGTTTGGTGGTTGGAAGAGTGATTACACGGCAAAACATTTACAGACCAATCGTTCAGCGAGGAAAAGAATTTCGGGAACTTTGCTTCATCTAAAAAGTGTTAAATGCATTAAGCCCATTTGTGGTAATATTCGACTTTTGAATAAATTTGTGAACAATTGTTTAGGGTAAATTCATTTCATGAAAGTGAAAAAATATTATTTGTAAAAATAAGATAGATAGAAAACACTGCTTAACAGAAAGACAAAACTATATATATTACAGTATTTCATTTCCTGGAGTTAAATTACCACATTCTTAATGCTTAGTAGGAATTCTTTCTAGTCATCCCAATAACTTCAACGCTAATTGTTTCCTTTGTAGCTTGCTCCCTAATAGCCTGCAAACAAACCAGTATTATACTTTTCAAAGACGATGTCCAGTTTCAAAAAAAACACGAACAGATTAGTTAGTTGGAACCTTTGATAAAACAGGATATCAGAACACTCAAGCCAGGGAAACGGGACAAAGCATCAGACTCGGGTGTAAATTGCTCTATAGAAACTGCTCAAAAGAGAGAGAGAGAGAGAGAGAGAGAGAAGAGAGAATTACTGATATCTTCCTGTCTTCGGCAGTGATGTGAGTCAGAGAGAGAGAGAGAGAGAGAGAGAGAGAGAATTACTGATATCTGCCTGTCTTTGGCAGTGATGTGAGTCAGAGAGAGAGAGAGAGAGAGAGAGCGAAGTCGTGAGTAAGAAGCTGATTTATTCAGACAACAAAACAGACAGGTCAATTGCTCTTGCGAGCGGAAATGTAGTGGCGAACAAAACAGAGATCACAGTGCAATCAACTGTGTTTATTGAAGGACGGGAAGATGTATACTAATCGATGTACAGGATACGAATAAAGTTCTGTTACATATAGCTGAAATGCTGACATTGTAATTGCATGCGGTAATGATGATACATTTAACATAACATACTAATATGTGTACAAAAGACAGACAGAGAGAGAGAGAGAGAGAGAGAGGAGAGAGAGAGAGAAACTGCAAGTGCAAAGCCATTATGAACATACACGACTATAGTAGATTCACATCAATCGTGCATTTGATGTCTAGGCCAGTCCCGTACGACGCTCCTGATTAGTTGTTGATAAGCCAGTCACAGGGCTAGAAACTCACAGTCTCTCTCTAGAGTTCACATAGGTAGGATGTATGCTCCACCTCTCCTGAGGGATACTTTTGAAATACGTATCTGTAACGAGAGGTGGAACATACATCCTGCCTATGTGAACTCTCGAGAGAGACTAAGAGTTTCCAGCCCTGTGATTGGCTTATCAACAACCCATCAGGAGCGTCGTAAGGGACTGACCTAGACATCAGCTGCACGGTTGACGCGAATCTACCATAGTAATTAGATGATATATTTAAGTATTGTAATATGCAAAACTACAGACACTGAGGGCACAATGAAAACGTTCATTAAATGCATCATCTTAGATGAACAACGAATAATGAAGTTAGAAATCTTTCCTTGAAATAGTTCGACCTGATTTCACTCCAGGTCAGTTACGGCCGTTCCATCACATGATTATTGGGGCTGATTAGCTGAAACACGAACTTTATATTACCTCTTATCTTTTGGAACTTCAATTATGTTACTATAGCTGGTTCACTTAAGGTAGATTCTTGGATGAACCCTATGGTTACGAGACGTTTGTTTGGCTGCAACTGATTGGCTGGTACATGGAGGTAGGCAGCTCCCAGCCAATCAGCGGCCACCAAACAAACGTCTTGTAGGCATAGGGCTCACCCAAGAATCTACCATAAGTGAACCAGCCATAGTTACCAGCGACTAAAATCAGCAACGGTCCTTGAACATTACTCTAAGGAAGGCCAGACAGCTTAAGGCTAATCAAATCAAAGGCAGCAATTTATTCTCCTGTAGAAAAGCTGTTTAAAGGCCGGTCAGTTATTGGCCAATTTTGACGTGTAAGAAAGGAGCATTATAAAAATTTTTTTAAAGCATTATAAAAACTAAATTCGCACACCCAGCCAATGAAAAGTCGAATATTCCCCGGGTCCTGCAGGAGCATCCATGAGCGCCCGCACGACCATGATACGTATAATGAGAAGGATTCGCCACCAAGATTCAGTCCTCCAGCAACCATCGCTGTGATAGATCTGGGCGAAACGTCGCGTCAAAAGAGAGAGAGAGAGAGAGAGAGAGAGAGAGAGAGAGAGAGAGAGAGAGAGAGAGAGAGAGAACAACTTGTAGTAGCATTAATAAATAATTCAATACGACTATACCGGATTTAACGATCCCCTTTGGCACGTTGCTTGCCAGTTTTAGCAACGCTGAGAAATCCTTGATAAGGAGAATAGAGAAGACTCTATACAAAATTAATGGAGCTGATGCAGCAATCCTTTTTAACAAGACTTATTATTATTATTATTATTATTTGGTAGGAGACCCGCTTTTAAAAAGGTTTTATTGAATGTTATTGCTGTTTCAGCGGCATAAAAATTGTAGTTTCTTTTTCTTATAGCAGCTTTTTCGTCACTGTTAAGGCAGGTGAGAAATGCACCTATATTAGTCATTATACGATACTGGAGGTGGTATTGGTGAATGAGTTCTATATATGACTCTAGGAAATAAACTCACCTGCCTTAACAGTAACGAAAAAGCCGCAATAAGAAGTTAATGTCGCCGAAGCAATAACATTCAATAAAACCTATTATTATTGCTGTTATAATCAATCAAGACTCAAAATAGAACTAAATTCTCTCACTATAATAATAAGGATAATAAGCTTAAAAAACAGCATTATAACGTCTGAAATAATTGGATATAACGACTGATGAATGATCTCCTGTGTTATTAATTAAAGCTGACAGCAAATTCACCAACTACGTATATGAAAGACTTTTTTGACATGCAGTCATAAACTAAAAATTCATCTGGAAACGGTTCCGATTAATATGACCGTATATCCGCCGCCCCGGAAGGTTAATTGACGTGTCAGTGATTGGCTTAAATTGAACTACTACTGTTTCAGGATAAAACCCGAACGGCGTTCGCCATTATCAAAAGGTATACACCAGGGCTTAAAATAAGAGTTATTCTTAATACACAGCAGCTAAACGATTCTCCCCTTGATGTTTACGGCCAGTTTCTGCAACGCATGCAACAGTTTTGCTCGGGGAAATAGGGCTGTGTTTTTGCTTTTTATTTGGATTCATTTTAAAAGGTGAATGCTCATGCGCACCAGTTCAGAGCGCCACGCAAAACATTATTTTGTTCATTATTCTCGCAAGCTGAAGGGTGCTTGGTTACTTACTTATTTGTATGATATTTCGCTTATTCAAACAACGGATGTTCCAACACGCGTAAGGGAATTTGGCAGATGTCTATTTTGCATGGATGTATTTTTATATATATACAGTCTTGAAAATGTAGAATATACTACGAAAGTACTTGTTCTTAGGCCCCAGTTTTTCACTCATTATTCTACCGTGGATTTAAGGATATATATATACTATATATATATATATATACTATATATTATATATATATATATATATATATATATATATATATATATATATATAATATATATATTTATGCAGTTGTAATAGGGCATTGTGACTATTAGATAGATTCTACACACACACACACACACACACGCGCGCACACACACAACACCACACACACACACACACACACACACACACATATATATATATATATATATATATATATATATATATACTATATATATATATATATATAATATATATATTAGCAATCTGAAATGGCACATTTCTTAGAAATCACTGATGGATAAGAGGTTAAAGAGCTGTGAATTTAAAAGGAGATAATACGTCAATAAGCTAATAAGCAAAATGCGAAATTTTTAGGAAAAGAAACTGAGAAGAGATATTGCGAAAAATTCTTGATAGCGTGACATTTATTTCCAGAGCCGTTGCCGTTCTTTTGCTGAAAACTTACTCCCAAGTTTAATGACGCCTCCGGGGCGTTGTCTTCGGAAGTATATTACTCGAATGAAATCTCACCCGTTTCCCCAATACTTATTTATTTATTTATTTATTTATTTTTTACCTCTCTCGTCATCTTTCTTCTAAACACACGTACCGATTCATTCCACCTATACACGCTTCTTTTTATTTATCGAGTTATATTATGTCTGATCATTACATTTTGACGCCGATTTGTAGGGCTCAAGATCAGTAAAGTTGCCAACCCACCCTTGTGTGTGTTTGTGGTTACCCATCATTTCTCAATTATTTGTTAAGGGGCGGTTGGAGGGGGAGTTTCCTGGTGTTTTGTTTATCTGTTACCAGATTAACTCAGAAAAAACTAGAAGAGAATTCTTTCTCGTCGTATTCCTATATTTAAAAATGGACGTTGATATGAAAACGATTGTTAGATTATTCTAATCAACAATTTAAATTCTCTTTGGTATGCTAAAAATACTATTGCAAGGAAAAATTTGGAAATATCGGTCAGCGAAATGGAGCTACACAACAGGACGTGTAAAATACGATTCCCGATCCGTTTTTAGCAAACCTTCATCTGGCATTGATTTGCATATTGAAGTTCCGGCACTCATTCCCGACATATGCCGGGAATCCAATTGGTTTCGACTAAGGCTCAAACCCCCTCGTTCGGCGGCCTTTGGTATTTGCATCGAATTTAGCATATCGATGATTTGGTCGTCCATTCCTTGTTCACCGAATTCGCGCTTTTGGTAAAAGTTTTTGAACCTGCACTCGAAATGCATTTCGTATTTGCTATTCTTC
>NC_061093.1:69940417-69951424 GCF_015104395.2 Macrobrachium nipponense
TAAAAAAATAAATAAATAAATAAATTGTTTTGACCGTAATTCTGATCACGAACGAAAATGCTGCTTGAAAAAATATCCAACATTCCTAGTAAATAAAAAATTATTTTGACCGTAATTCTTATCACGAACGAAATTGTTGCTAGCAAAAATAGTCAACATTCACTAGTAAGTAGGAAATTATTTCGAAATGATATCCCGAATTATCTCCCTTTCCTTCCTACTCCTCTACACAAGAAACAGAGAGCGCAATGTTCAAACCACCCCCTCCTTCACCCACCACGCCTCCCCTCCCCCCGAAAAAAACAAGAAAATGTTATAAAGGAAATGAGTGGCACCAATGCTCTATAGACGTTACACATTTCCTTCCCCTATCCTACCCATCCGGCCCCAGTCAGTCCCCAGCAAAAGCAAGAGACGAATGGATACCTCCGTCTTAACTCGAAAAGAAGAAGCCATCGGTTGAAATCGAAGATTTCCTCTCCTGAGGAAATTGGAATTCCCGAAGAGTCCTTTTCCTCGTCTCCGAACCGCAGGAGCTGGAGGCGACAGGTGCAATAATTGCGAAGTCCTTGGAATGCCGAAATCCAATATGAAATGCTCATGACCTGCATGACCTGCAACCTAACGATCCAATATTAGGTCTGTAATTCGTAATAATGTTAAATACCGTTGAATTGTTATACCATGGGGCTCTACTATACTAACGCTTCAACACGATATATTTACCTGCATTCGCCACGATATATTTACCTCCATTCTCCTCTGGTAATGGGACGAGATCTGATTCTTATCATTACTGAGATGCAACTACTCCAGAGACAATTCGTAAATACGTCACAATTGTCTTGAGGTTGTAATAAATATATAGCAACATTATCATGGGACATAGAAATTGCATTAGGAACTTGAAGTAGCCAATGACGCTTACAGATGATGTAGTACTGATTAACGACGCTTATCTGTAAATATACATTACTCCATCACAACTGATTTTTTTCTTATTATTCAGCATAGGTATCTTATTAGTTAGAAAGCTCCTTTAACTGGTAAACATGCAGTTAAAGTCTCCGTCTTTTCAGATTTTTCAGATCTTTCCGATGACAATGAAAGGAGACGTTTATCATCATTATGTGAATTGGGTTCTTCTTCTGAAGAATGATAATAATTTTTATTCACTTCCATCTGCCATTTCTTCTCAATCTCTCAACAGGAGTCAGACAAAAACAGGTCATTGATTCACTGCGTAAGTCAACAGAGCCATATGGAAGTTCTCCCAGTATGGGGGGTAGTGACGTCAGTGAACCTCATGCGGTGCACTGTAGGCATTATTTAATGTATTTTACAGCGTGCCTTCGGCCCCTAGCTGCAACCACTTTCGTTCCTTTTACTGTACCTCCTTCGATATTCTCTTTCTTCATCTTACTTTCCACCCTCCACTAACACTTGATTCATAGTGCAAACTGCTTTGAGGTTCTCCTCCTGTTACACCTCTCAAAGCTTTAACTGTCAATTTCCATTTCAGAGCAGAATGCCCCATAGGTCCCAGTGCTTCGACTTTGGCCTAAATTCTATATTCAACTCAACCTATGGAAGTTTTAGTATATAGGCCAATACTTTTCCTTCTTCATTGAGTTAAAATATATCGAACAGGTCTATTCAGCTGGGAATAAAATGCTCAACCAATTGCGCCCCGAAGCCAGAGGAGAGAGAGAGAGAGAGAGAGAGAGGCAGGAAATAAAAGTTACGTTCTGCAATATAATGTTTTTAGATGGTTGGTCAATTTCACTTTCAGTTCCCTGTTGTTTGTTCGGGTGTCTGCAGTCGACTGGGGTTTCCAGGTTTATTTATTTATTTATTTCTTTTTTAACTTTGTGAAGTCTGATTTTGCGTCCAAAAGAGTACCATTATAATCGATGGTCCCGAGTGAATGCATTATCTAAGAATTCCCTCAGGAGTTCGTGATATTGCATATTTCGTCGATTTAAAGCGATAGATATAACAACCTTTCTTTGAATGGAAAGTTTGAAGGTTTGGCAGTGAGAGAGGTGGGGAGGGGGGGGGGGGTGACAAGAGAAAGTTGTAGCTTTTTGGTAAAATACGAAAACAGAAAGGGAGAGATTGAAAAGAAAGAAAGCGTGAAAGACAGGTTTAACTATAAAATAGATTGAGAGAGAGAGAGAGAGAGAGAGAGAGAGAGAGAGAGAGAGAGAGAGAGAGAGAGAGAGAGAGAGAGAGAGAGAGAGAGATGGAAGTCGCTGTACGTTTAAAAACAATATTATTGGTTTGGAAAGGCATCATAAGAAGCTATTCTGGAAAATACTGACGTAGAAGAAAAGAGAGAAAATTAAGATTATCATATGAAATATTAAGAGAGAGAGAGAGAGAGAGAGAGAGAGAGAGAGAGAGAGAGAGAGGGAGATTCTGTAAAATAGAGCGAGCAAGATATTATAAATATATAACAGAATCCCAACACACTGGCACAGCTAGAACATAAATATATGTATGACAAACAAATAACATTTTCCTGTTACTGTACCGACTCTTCACCGCTTTACAGTTGTGTCAAATGGAAAGATAAATGACTGAGTCAGACAAGACAGATTCTTAGTACAAAGGAACAGCAGCTTCCACTTTCTCTATTTCATGCATTTTCTATACTCCAGTGATTCTCAAACTGGGGTGCCACAGACAGTGCCAAGGGGGACCGCAAGATTGTCATGAATTTTTCATTGTCTTGATCATCTGTTAGCATTTGAAGTACATTTATCCAATACACTGCAAATCGGAAAAGGGGAAACCGTAGAAAACAATGAAATGTTGATGAACATTTTCTTGTTATATCGGATCTTTAGATTTTTCATATTTAGATTCACTTCTCCTTTTCACTTTACATTTTCTTTACAAACATGTATCGTGGTTTATGGAATCTTGCCATAGAAGTTGTATGTTGATAATAATAATAACTATAATAATAATAATAATAATAATAATAATAATAATAATAATAATAATAATAATAATAATAATAATAATAAAAGGACCAATCTAGCCTATAAACCAACAACTAAAATGAGGACGTCAGCTTCACTAACCTTAAATTTATTCAAATGACTGAAACTAGCTTTTCAAAGAGACGGAGCATCTCTCTTCAGGAAGGTGTTGTTATCAAGAGCCACTGCTTGGGAAGGTACAGCCTGCCTCACAGAAGGACAGTAGCAGTGGGGATGGAAGTCCTTCACTCCAAAAGGACACCGAAGCACCTCGCTGTTTTCAAGAATTTCTTTACGTAATTAAACAGGAGGAACAGAAAAAAAAAAAACTGATTGACAATTAAGCATGAGAAATCATCCATATTACTTAGTCTAAGGCACCTTCGTGACCCGTTGACTGCTTGTACAGCAAGAGAGAGAGAGAGAGAGAGAGAGAGAGAGAGAGAGAGAGAGAGAGAGATAGCAGATCTCCTCCATTCCAGCCTAACCATCGACGCTTGTGATTTGCTTTATCATTCCCTTTCATCTCGAAATCGGTATTCTCGTTCGATAAATCTTGAATTAGTTTTTACGATTTATAAATTGTCTACGTTCATTCACCTCCGACCTGATGTAGTACGTTGGAATAGAATAGTATTTTTTCCTCATTCCCTGAAATCAAGGAACCCCCGTTTTTTCCAACTGTATGCTGTTAATAACGAGCCTTTCCACCAGTCAGATTGAATTAAGAAGAAAACAATTAACAGCCAAGCCTTTATTCTCCCCCTCTCTCTCTCTCTCTCTCCTAATATCTTCGGGAATTCAAACCGCTTAACACTGATGCACAAGGCCACCGCTTTATGCACTGCCTTTGTGGTTTAGGACTAAGAGAGGAATTGTTGTATATGTATTTTCAGGCAGTATTTCCTGCTTACACAAGCATAAAAACACACACGTACACACAAACACACATACAACCATATATGTATACATACATTATATATATATGTATACATACATATATATATATATATATATATATATATATATATATATATATATATATATATATATATATATATATATATATATACATGTGTATGTATAAGTGTGTATATATGCTAAGGCGGTATCTCCTGCTTACACAAGCTCACAAACACACACATACAAGCATATATGTATACATACATACGTATATATTTATATACATGTACATATATATGTGTGTGTATGGAAGCTCAAGCAGCATTTCCTGCTTACACAAGCACACAAACACACACGTACACAAAAGCGCACACATACACGCATATATGTACGTATGCATACATACATATATATCTATATGCATGTGTATATATATATGTGTGTGTATGTATGTATGTACGTATATGTGTATATATGGTGGGGTGGCAGGAGAAAGTTGTAGCTTTTAGGTAAATAAGAACGCAGAAAGAAAGAAAGAAAGAAATGAGAGATAAGATTTTCCTATAAGATAGAGAGAGAGAGAGAGAGAGAGAGAGAGAGAGAGAGAGAGAGAGAGAGAGAGAGAGAGAGAGAGAGTAATGAGATATCTGACAGAAGAGTAACTAGCAATACTAATCAGCTTCGAAAAATGTTACTCCCAGTTGTACCTCACAACATAATTATGCCTCATCATGCCTATTGGACAGCCAGTATTCGAATTCAAAGCTCGCGTGAAATCCCGAACGCGGTTTTATGCAGGACAATTATATTACAGCAAAATGGAAATAAATTGGGATGATGTCAATCAGCGTTGAAGCAAAATGACGTTCTTCCTATTGTTAAAAATTCGATGTATTTTCATATAAGGCGCTCTACAAATGTTCAGTTACATGCACGTATACGTATGACGTATCAGCATGTGTGTAGAAATATACATGAATAAATGAAGTAAGCCTGAAATCTCTTTCTCGGCTACCATATTGTTCACTCACTTTTGCTTGACTTGCTTCTAAAATGACAGCAATGTTTAACATTCGACCATAGCTCTACGAATTTATGAGGGATATATTACAAAATCATAAATTCGCCTATAAGAGTCAAATGATATTCGTATTTCATAAACGAACTGACATTTTGTTTTATCTTTTATTATAAAAATACAGTTACATTCCAATAATTTACATTATTTGGATAATTCTGTTAATACAAAAATGGATGAAGACATAAAGTAGATAATGATTAAATAATTCGTCAGGGAAAACGTCTTAGAGTATCGAAGAGTGCGGCGCAGATGAATTGTGATGAATATTTTCTGAGAGGAAGATGAAAGTCAAGTTAGCGCACACGGACAAAAGGAAAGGCGAGAGGTAAACAAAATTCTTTAACGGCAGTCTCTAAGAATATGGGACTCTTTAGATACAATATTAATAAGAATAATATGACTGGAACGAGATGAATGGTGACACAAGAAATCGTGATTAAATATAGGGAAATAAGACAGCAAATGTTCGTTCAATAGATCGACATCAACTGCCGTATTCTTAAAAATATTTGAGAAGAGAAATGTATAGGGTGTCCATAAAGTCCCAGTACCATTACAAGTATCTATTGCCAAGAATGGTACCGGGACTTTATGGACACCCCGTTATTGTTTTTGAGACTTTTATCAGATTGTAATATGCTGATGGAGTTGGAAATGTAATGACGAAGAATTGACTGGTAAAAGCACTGTATGTTCATATGACATTTAGGCAGCTGGGCCCGGGGGTGGGGAGGGGCGAGAGAAACGCTGTAATGGTACAAGGCTATTATTCATGGAGCCTCAAAAGGCAAGATAAAGAGTTTAAAAGAAACTGTCGAGTCCCCTGCCTTGGTATAATTCACTTTACATGTTCACAAAAGTTTGTTTGGTGTGAAATGTATCAATTACAAGATGCTGTTCTTAGGATATCACGGTTCAATTCAGTTCCTCTGAATAATTGACCCCTCTACCTTATGTCAATATTCCAAGGAATTTTTCAATGTACTGCATTTCGAAATGCGCAGGTAAGTTGAGAGTTTCTAAAATATGAAAACGGTAATTAAGCATGATTCTACCGTCTTGTTTCTGTGAAGGGCAGCCACTGTTCGTATGTCTGGGTCGTAATGTAATGGGTTTAAAGTAAAAAAAAAAAGCGAATATTCAAGGTGCCAGTGTATGATGCGTATGATAGCATATTAACAATGTTTACGTGATGGTCACATGCCTATGAAAATAAATTCGAGAGGATAGCGCAATAACTGCACCTGTCTCTTTCCAATCTATTCTTCAATATAAAGTTTACATAATTTTATTCTATTTTTAGTTTACATCAATTCTCCGCATTTTTTTTTTTTTTTTTTTTTTTTTTTTTTTTTTTAGAGTAGAAGAGAGTGTTTGTTAGGTTGTTGCAACACGTCATTACAATACATTGGTAAACATAGAAGTTCATAGAAATTTAACGAACTGCTTCATAGAAACAGGTTACGCTCCCAAATCCTACCGATATTATCATTTAAATCCCCCACACAAAATCCCAGGACACGACGACCGATTCAGCACAAATTATTCTGGATTTATTCAGGGCTGTTACAGGATCGTTTCAAATTCGAAAGCATTACATGCGGTTTGCTTAACAATAAACAGAAAATAAAATGACAGAACTTATCGAAAGCCACGGTTTTGGTAGAACGTTGAATTATTGTGATCGTCGTATTAAGCTGTGATTTAACTTTTATGAATCTGATGTTTATCTGCGAATATGTTGGTTTCTGTATATATGAGACAAAGTGAGACAGAGCACTGCATAATTTCACTTTTAACGGGTGTAATGAACTTACCGAAAATATTGAGATACTTAAAAGAAATATAAATAAATAAATTATGCGTAATCAACGGGTGGCCTACAAGGACACGGAAAAAACGGAAAAAAAAACCAATAGAAAACAAAAATACAAACACACATACACTCACAAAAAAAAGAAAAAGAAAATAGAAATAGCCGGATGACTGTCTTCACGGAACTATCGCCTTTAATTACATAAAAAAAATGTTTAAATCTGCCTTTAAAAAAGAATATCCCGCTACTTGGTTCTTTGTCTGACCTTCAATACCCGCATATTTTATTTTTTTAATTATAAGTATGTGTGAATTAAAACAGTAGTTAATGACCGAAAAATTATTCAATGAAAGTTTTGCCTATTCCACTTGCTTTGTATTATTTGAATTGAGCTTTTCATCAGATCTAGTTCGTTAAACTGCGATTACATAAAAAATAAGTAACAATATAAAAGAGACAAAAAAAGGGGGGGATTTGTGGTTGGAAAAATAAATGGACCAAATAAAATCCTTTCAGGATTTTAAATAAACGTGTATACCGCTTAGAAACAAAGGAATTTTTAATGATTGTATAAAAACAGACTAACGAGCCCAAAAGGATTTTAATTCAAATCAGGTACCACAATCCTTCTGTCTTATTGAATCAAAAATGGAAATGGAATTGAGTAATCCTGATAGTTACAAAACCGAATCACCGGCCATGATGGCATGCGCTGGCAGTATGGGCTGCTCTATGAGCAAGAGCCCGTGCTGGCATAAGGCCAACTTAATCTCCAACAATAACAAAAACCGTTGGTCAAATTAAAGCTACTCTTTTTATTTTCTCTCTTTTCGAGTAGGCGTTTGAGTAATTTATTCGTGAGTTTTATATCGCCTATTACTGTCCTCATTCGGTTTCTGAGAAGAGGAGACTGATAAAAATTCATTATTACTCATGATGCTGTGAAAATAGCATTTATCTATTTATTTATTCAACAAACTATCTATTATTCGACATGTCACAGCGACTGCACGTGTGGGCTGCAGTAGGGGAATCATTTTCCAAATGTGATTGTATCTCATTTAAAAGCGAACACTTTAAACTCTCTAGTGTCAGAATATTATAGGAAGATGACTCGTGAAGGACACTCGTGTGAATGATAAATAAAAGAGGACGCCTTCTTGGGGACTTGCTTTCTTTGGATTTCGGTGTCCTTTACAGTCCCTCGGCAAGTGGGTTTTTTCACTCGTCATCATAATGAAGCTTAATTTGTTAAGGTTTTGAGGCAGTGGTTGTCATTAAACATTTCTCAGAGAGAGAGAGAGAGAGAGAGAGAGAGAGAGAGAGAGAGAGAGAGAGAGAGAGAGAGAGAATTTTTAGAGTTTTTGAAACGGTGGTTGTCATTAAAAATGAGAGAGAGAGAGAGCGGAAAAAATTAGAGGGAGTTTAAATATGTAAATATAAAATCAATATGAAATGACCAGGATCATATCACATAAACTTTGCATTTTTAAGTGAAAGGGTAGAGATGGAAAAAATGCATTTTAAATATTTAATAAATTTAAATTTAAAATGTGTTAGACATTCATGAATACAAATAATTTAAAATAAGATAAATTTCACTGTAGCAGCTGTGGTGGAATGACGTAAACGAGTCCTCGAATGATTAAGAATGTCAAGCGAGGACGAAGAAATGCACTTTTGTACGAGAGATTAAGGTTCACAACTGCGAGGGCTTAACCTTCTTCCTTTCACTCATCCGCTAAAAAATACAAAGTAAAGGAGAATCAACCACGGAAAAATCATAAAAGATACAACACTAATAAAAAGTAAACTAAAATAAACCAACAAAAATCAACACGGAATCAAAATATCAATTACTGCCAATCGCATGACTAAAATCTACAATTTTCATATAAATCAATAAAAATCTTGAAATCAACGAATCACCGAAAACAGCAATTAACTATACACGAAAATCACCTTACGTAAATATTTACTTAAATCAACACCTAAATCAAAAAGCTCTCAAATCATCAGTAAAACAAATAGCAAAATCAACGAGTAGTCAAATACTTAAGAAATAAAATTATAGACTGCATTGAAATCATAGGTTCAATCTAGCAAGAATTTATAAATTAAGATACTTGAAACAATTTTCAAAACACTGGCATATAGAATATGTAACGCAAGAACAAGCATTAAAGCCCCTTATGCTTACCCTGTTGCGATAACAGTTCTGGCAAGTGTGGAAAAAATCATTCAATAGACGATCATCGCTAAGCAGCGTCCGGATCCCATCCTCGATGAATTAGTGTGTAATTATGTTCCATGATAGAGAAAAAATCCATAGCAATTAATCCAGCACTAAATACGGTAGTAATCCAGGACGGAGTCATAAATCCAGCGTGAGTGTATAAATCCTTAAATCCACTTTAAAAAAATGAGAGAAGAAAGAGAGCTGCTCCTCGTCACTCCGTGTAAGGTTATGCTGAAGACTGCGTAACTGTGTGAAAAAACTTACAAAGGCTTTAGCGGCAGGCAGATATAAACTACTGTTAAGTAGTTACTATTTAAAAGCAAAAGGGCAATTAGCGACACTTCTGTATGCCAAATGTATAAATACTGAATTATTCAAATGAATAATTTGAAGTTTTTTCAATGAAGAGAGAGAGAGAGAGAGAGAGAGAGAGAGAGAGAGAAGAGAG
Organism: Macrobrachium nipponense; assembly: GCF_015104395.2. Classification (NCBI taxonomy): domain Eukaryota; kingdom Metazoa; phylum Arthropoda; class Malacostraca; order Decapoda; family Palaemonidae; genus Macrobrachium; species Macrobrachium nipponense. The sequence continues at coordinate 69,949,895 of NC_061093.1, forward strand.
AGAGAGAGAGAGAGAGAGAGAGAGAGAATTTTCCAAGTTTTTGAACGGTGGTTGTCATTAACATTTCTCAGAGAGAGAGAGAGAGAGAGAGAGGGGGGGGAGGGGAATTCTTCAAGTTTTTGAACTGGTTGTTATTAAGCATGAGAGAGAGAGAGAGAGAGAGAGAGAGAGAGAGAGAGAGAGAGAGAGAGGGGGGGGGGGGGAATTCTTCAAGTTTTTGAAACTGGTTGTCATTAAACATGAGAGAGAGACAGAGAGAGACAGAGAGAATTTTTTAAGTTTTGAAACGGTGGTTGTCAATAAACATGAGAGAGAGAGAGAGAGAGAGAGAGAGAGAGCGATAAATGGGAAGTAATATATATGCTCTTAAGGGTCTTTATGTGTATACATGTATGGAAATATTTAATGAATTAATATATATAAAAGAAATTTTTATTCAAAAGAAACATGCAGAGCTCAATGCAGAGAGTTCTTAGAAACAAAATATATACTAATGAGTCCAGGTACCAGTATTCTTGGAATGTTTGTGGGTATAGATCAAAACTTTATAGGGAACAAGTATAAATAAAGATATATATATATATATATATATATATATATATATATATATATATATATATAGTATATATATTTTATATATATATATATATATATATATATATGAACATTTGGTGTGTTTATGTGTATAGTGAGAGAGAGAGTAAGAAGTTCTCTCGGAATTTCTTAGTTAGTCGAACAAACATTTCTATTCTTATTGTATTTGCCCTTGCAGCGTGTACCGTATTTTTGCAGACTCCAAACATTTATTATTGATACTGGAACGAGACGTCCAAATGTACCTTTCAGATAAATGTTCGCTTCGTTGCACCGCAGAATTTATAAAGAAATTTACGATTAAGATTTTTCTTCGCTCTGCTTAATCTAGCAGACAAAAATTCATATGCACATCTTCAGTTACCTTTTAATGGATTTATTTTCAGACATCTAAAAAGCTCTTTTCAATTATGTTGTACTAAATTTGATTAAACATCGATAATTTTCATTTTCTGTTTTTTGAGATTCTTTAACAAAATATAAAATTAACACCCACTTGTTATAATTTGTTTCCAGAAATTACCTTTATTTTCAAACAGACATCTAAAAAGTTCTTTTCAATTATGTCGTATTAAATTTCATTAACTATTTATATTTTTTATTTTCTGTTTTTTAGATTCTTTAACGAAATACAAAATTAACACTCGCTTGTTATAATCTATTTCCAGAAAATACATTTGTAAATCGTTACCATGTGTTTTCTCTTAAATCGTTTAACAAGTTCTTGCCTTTTGATAGACTATAAATCAAATGGAGAATGTAAAGTTAGTAAATAAATATGACAAAGGTGAAGCAATGACAAGCCCTTGAATCAGCGGTAGGTACTTCAAAATCAACAAGCAACTTTGTGCTCGAGAAGCAGAAAGGTTTGATCTCTCTCTCTCTCTCTCTCTCTCTCTCTCTCTCTCTCTCTCTCTCACCGCACGAAAGAGGTGC
>NC_061093.1:69959424-69961924 GCF_015104395.2 Macrobrachium nipponense
TCATCCAAGAATCTACCTTAAGTGAACCAGCTATAGTGACATGATTGAAGTTCCAAAAGATAAGAGGCAATATAAAGTTCGTGTTTCAGGCTAATCAGCCCCAATAATCATGTGATAGAACGGCCTTAACTGACCTGGAGTGAAATTAGGTCGAACTATTTCAAGGAAAGATTTCTAACTTTATTATTCGTTGTTCATCTAAGATGATGCATTTAATGAACGTTTTCATTGTGCCCTCAATGTCTGTAGTTTTGCATATTACAATACTTAAATATATCATCTAATACTATTATAGATACACGTCAACCGTGCAGCTGATGTCTAGGTCAGTCCCTTACGACGCTCCTGATTGGCTGTTGATAACCCAATCACAGGGCTGAAAGCTCTCAGTCTCTCTCGAGAGTTCACATAAGCAGGATGTATGTTCCACATTTCGTTACAGATCAAATATTTCAAAAGTATCCCTCAGGAGAGGTGGAGCATGCATCCTACCTATGTGAACTCTAGAGAGAGACTGTGAGTTTCTAGCCCTGTGACTGGCTTATCAACAGCTAATCAGGAGCGCCATACGGGACTGGCCTACACATCAATTGCACGGTTGATGTGAATCTACTATAGTCGTGTATGTTCATAATGACATTGCACTTGCAGTTTCTCTCTCTCTCTCTCTCTCTCTCTCTCTCTCTCTCTCTCTCTCTCTCTTTTGAATAAATATTAGATCATCATTAATATTATGTAAATGTATCATCATTACCACATGCGATTACAATGTCAGCATTTCAGCTTTATGTAACAGAACTTGTGAATGTCATTAGCTGATCGGGTGAATAGAAGGCGAAGAAAATTAATCGTTTTAATTATTGCTTGACATTTATCAGTAATGAATAATTTTTCAAACACACACACACACACACACACACACACACACACACACACACACATATATATATATATATATATATATATATATATATATATATATATATATATATATATATATATATATATATATATATATATATATATATATATATATAACATTAACCTTAAAATAATAACTACTGATGCTAAGGGGCTGTAATTTGGTAAATTGAATGAATGGAGGGTAAATGAACAACATACCTACTTACAGCCCTCTAGTCTCAATAGTTCTTAAGATCTGAGGGCGGACATAAAAATTGCGGAAGGACAGACAAATACCCATCTCAATAGTTTTCGTTTACAGACTACTAATACCAATAAGATACTGAAAAAGTGAACATTAAATACAGATTATTCCAATATGTAAAACTGATCCATAATAACGATTTGCAGAGAAATAAAGAACCAAGGTCTTAAAAAACACTAATACAACTTTGAATACAGATGGGAGGAAAGGAATAATAGGTCAAAATTTCGAAATTGTTTTTAGGAATATATTCAAAATATCAAATTGTCTGAATAGATAAAAAAAAAAATCTACTACGATACACAAACTTATGAGTCCATGATAAACATAAAATAATGACTTGCATCGTCTACTGGTAGATCAGATTAAATGTGGCAATATGGACGCTGTTCCTTCAAATCCCGTAAGGTGTGGATTTTGTACTTAGTTGTTAGTTGTCCGTTGATGGTCGCAGCTAGGGTGAAAGAACTTTAACAGTTATTTTGGCACCATTACTGAAACCAATTAAATTATCAATCTTTCTACAGTGAATCCATCCACACTTCTTTCCCAAGATGTCTCCTCTTGAGGCACAAATGTCCAGCAGAAAGAAACCTTCAAAATTTACTCACAGGACTTCGAAGCAAAAATGATCTCATAATGAGGTAATCCCTCCCTTAAAAAATAACTGCTTTTCTACTTTGTATTGGAATCGTGATAATTTGCCTTATATCTAAAAAACACGGGTTTTCCCTTGGCCCTCAAAATTTAATTAGGATTTCGAAGCGAAAGATGATTCATAATCGCTATAATCCCTCCCTTAAAACCAAAATGGTTTTCTACTTCTATTGGAATCGTATTAATTTGCCCTATATCTAAAAAACACAGGGGTTTTCCTTTTATCTAAAAGCATACTGTAGTTTCCCTTCTAAATCTAAGTTTTTTTTTAATTTACCACCTTAATTAAATTACAATATCCTTTACAAGCTTTTGAAGTTTAATCAAACTGTTGAGGTTGTGTATACCCACCGTAAAATTGCAAAACAACACGAAGACTCCCATTAAACGTTTCCACATTTGCATTATTCAGTTCTGTCTATATTTTCTTGTATTCACCTTTAACGAGTATCCAAAGATCTCTTGCAGTATAGGACTCGATTTCTTCTATGACAGCAACTATTCATTCGGTCACTAACCTTGTAAACTAATTTCTTTTACGTAGAACTTTTTAACTGAATTTCGCGCGCAATTCAGTCTTGTGCATATATCACCGTCTGTCATTGTATTCTCTTCCTCGCACTTTCTTTTTATTCTTTATGCATAAAATATTATACCTTTATATAAGTCTGCCTT
>NC_061093.1:69966924-69984424 GCF_015104395.2 Macrobrachium nipponense
TTCCGACAGGTAGGTTCCTTCACTGTTAAGATGGCGTTCACCTTGGCATTAACGGGTGCGACTTCTCCACTCCCAACAACGTATCCAAGATACTGAATTCGGGCATAACCAAAGTCACTCTTCGCCAAATTCAGGGTAAGGTTTGCAGCTTTCAACCGAGCGAATACCTTCCTTAACGTCTCTAAGTGGCTATCCCAAGTATCTGTAAAAACAATAATGTCATCCAAGTATACTGCAACATTTTGGTAAAGGAAAATCCTTCAAAACATCATTCATGAGCCTTTGAAATATAGCTGTAGCATTCTTTAATCCAAAAGGTAACACTTGTATTGAAAAAAGTCCACTTGGGGTTACAAACGCAGTTATGGGTTTTGAGGATTCTGACAATGGTAGTTGATAGTAACCTTTAAGAAGATCTATTCGAGATATAAATTTCGATGAGCTTACATGTCAATAAGATCGTCAATTCTGGGTAACGGATAGCAATCAGAAACAGTAAGTTGGTTTACCTGACGATAATCTGTGCATAACCGATATGTACGTCTGATTTTCCACTAGTACACATGGAGAGGACCATGACTATGGCTGGCTTCGGCCAAACCAGTTCTAGCAAGAAATCTACCTCTTTTTCATGATGGCTTCTTATATGGAGATACTCGGTACGGAAGCGCTCTTAACTGGAACTGAGTCGACCTTAAGCTGTATCTCAACAATTCCACAAGACTAGTTTGTGTTGGTATGTCTCCACAAATCACTGGGAAAGATTCCAACAACCTTTCTATATCCTGCAATTGAAGAGGGTTAAATGATGTAATTTAGATTTCAGGTGGTTAATAGTGTCAGAATTGGATAATAGAACATCTGTTTTTATAAGATGGTTATCAGATACTTGATTAGAAGACTTGTCAACAAGAACCAAGCTAGCAACGGCAATACTTTCTTCAGTTTTCTCCTTATCAGAATAAAGTTTGAATCTGGTTTATATGTACTATTTTCCGATCTCTCCTTTACCTGGAGTAGATATTTCCTATACATTCTGATTCTTACTCATCACAGTAAATGGTCCTTCATATCTGCTTTCAAAGGTTTTCTTCATAGGAGTTAACATCAAAACTCTATCTCCTACTTTAATTCTCTCTTCTCTTTGCTTTACTATCAAAGTTTTTCTTCATAGAATGCTGAGCTTTAAACAAATGTTGATGGGCGAACTTACGTGAATACTCAAGTTTTTCTCTTAACTTAGTTGCATATTCTCCCAAACTGACACCTTCACTATAGTCTAACCAAGTGTCGTATAATACTTTAAGTGGGTCCTCTAATTTGTCTTCCATAAAGTAATTCGGCGGAGATGATCCAAGACTTTCCTGATGAGCATTCCTCACAGCATATAAAAAAAACAAACGGCAATCCTTCCTCCCAGTCTTTGCCACTTTCTTCACAAAACTTAGTCAATCCTGCTTTTAGCGTCTGGTGAAATCTTTCAAGACAACCTTGACTTGAGGATGATATACTGTGGACATAGAATGTTTAATACCCATTACTTCATTACTTCCTGAAATAATGTAGACGTAAAATTAGTTCCACGATCAGTCTGGACAATCCTAGGTATTCCATATTGGGTGAAAATCTTAACTAGATGAGGAATTAATGTTTTAGCAGAAATATTACGCAGAGGTACAGCATCTGGATACCTTATGCTACTGCACATAACAGTCATCAAATACTGGTTTTGTTTCTTAGACTTAGGCAATGGACCAACACCAATCCAAACTAACTCAAACAAATGGAACACTACATACAATCTGTGGAGATAAAGGTACTGGCTTTATAGGCTGATTAGGTTTACCTACCTTTTGACAAGTATCACATACTTTACAAAATTTCTTTACATCTTCTCTTATTCCAGGCCAATAAAAATATTGCAGAATATTGAGTGTGGTCTTCTTCACTCCAAGATGGGCAGATGTATTCACATGGGCAATCCGGATTATTTCCTCTCTCAATCCTAAAGGTACAAACTAATTGGTACTTCACGTCCCATGAAGCATTAGCAGGAGTAGAAAGAGCTCTGTACTTTCTCATCAGTATTCCTGTCTTTAAATATAGCAAAGTCGCTTCCGTAGCGATTTCACTCTCTGAAACAGCCTTCATTAAACATTTGTTGTAAAGAATGATCATTAGCTTGAGCATCTCTAATATCAAAAGTCCTTCATTTCAAACAGATTATGAAACTCTGAATCCAAAATATTACACTCTAGTAAAGAAGATTCACAAACCTCCACAATAGCGTTGTCTGGCTTACAGTCATTTTCATTGCTGACTTTATCTACCTTGTCTTCTATCAGAGGAGAGTTTCTCTGCTCTAGCTCCTCTACTACATCACCTGCTGCGACATCAGCATGAACAGCATCCGTACAAATCAAATTCTTTGCAGTATCCAAAGTTCCTCAGGCTCTGTTCAACGACACTGGACTGAAACATGGCTTTCTTCTCTAGGTTCTTCACTGGATTTTCAATCAGAGGAGTTATCCACAACAACAGGATCTGGAATCACTCTGGCACCAGCGATATCATTCCCTAATAGAAAATCAATGTTAGGTATAGGTAATGATCAACAACTCCTACAACAGTATCCCTGTAAACAAATTACAATCACATGCAACTTGCTCTGGGTACTGTAGTCAGTCCACCAATGCTCTTCAGAATTACATATCTTGAGTCATACAATTCTCTATCCCAGGAACTGCATTTTCTGACCACCAAGCTGTGCGACGAACCCGTATCTCTTACTATCCTGACAGAGATTCCATTGGAACTTGCATCTGGAACACAAATTTTTGTTTTCCTTTAAAACAGAAAGGTTTAAATTCCTCTCTAACCAGAGGAGACTTTTCTTTACCAGTACCTACACATTCTCGGGAGAGAACAAGCTACACTCCCTGTCTTTTCTTTGTTTTTAAGCCGTTCAGGACAATTTCTGCGAATATGTCCAACCTCACCACAAAAATAACATTTCACAACAGTACTATTATTACTTCCAGCATAGTCCTTCCCTTGGCCTTTATTTTTACTCCGGCCAGGACTATTATGGTGGTGAATTCTGCAATGATTTACAAGGTGATGTATGTGGTGATCTCCTGGAATTGTTTCCCCTTTTAAATGGCTTTAACAGACCAAAATTCTCAGCCAGAGTAGTAGCTCTCTGCAAAGTTGTGACTTCTCTTTCAAACAAATATCTCTGTACATCAACAGGAGTTCCTCTTAAAAATTGTTCAAGTAACATCAACTCTCTATACTCTTCCATGCACGTGACTCCAGCTGCTTTAATCCACTTATCATGAAGTTTAACAATACTATGGGTATACTCTACATATGATTGTTTATCACATTTACGAAACCTTCTAAATCGCAAACGATAATACTCAGGAGTAAGTTCATATATCTTAAGTATACTATCTTTGATAAAATCATATCCTTGCACTCACTAGCATCCAAAGCTAGAAAGGCAGACCTAGCTTTTCCTACCAAAGCAGGTTGAATAATCACAGGCCAGACCTCTTTAGGCCAACTTAAACTTTGAGCTAACTTCTCGAAAAGTGAAAAAAAATTCATCAGGTTCTGACTCATCAAATTTAGGCACAATCTTAGTAAACTTACTTACATCAGGCATACCTTCGTGAATAAGAGAAATTTTACTTTTACTTCCCACTCTTGAGGCTTCTAACTTTAACAGATATTCGTTTCTTCTCTATTTAACCTGTCTTGACGCTCAAGTTCTTCCTTTTTAACCTGTCCTGACGCTCAAGTTCCTCCCTTTTTGATCTGTCCTGACGTTCAAGTTCCTCTCTTTCTCTTGCATACTGAATTTCTATTCTTTTTACCTCCAAGACTGAACTACCTTCGTCACATAAATCAAGGCCTCTTCCGAGAGAAATCCATCATCGACTAACTTCGATATTACGTTACTCTTAACCTGAGACTTACGCCACGCTTTCTTTATATCTTTATCAAACTTATAGTGACTAGCGATCTCTAACCAATCATCCTTTCGCATCCGGTGCGAACTCAAATATCCACTCGTAGGATTTTCAACAAACTCACTAATGTTAAAGGACTCCATAATTATCAACTTAATATACTAATTATCACTTAGATAAACTGCACAAAAGGTAATAAATTTGACAATACGTCAATATGCATATAACAAATCTTGCACAACGATCATTATACAAACAATTACGAGGGCTAACAAAATTTCATCCCGGACAGGCCCCCACTTGTTAAGATCTGCTAATACTCTTAAGTTATTAGATAGGGAAACGTAAATATTTTGCTTACCCAAGGCAATTATTCAAACACCGTTAAAATTATATAATTATTAGTTATTTGTTAATAATTAATTTAACATTACCGAAACCCAATAAACATTTACAGTAGAGAAATCACGGGATGTAATAAACTGAGTATTAACACTCTTTACACAAAGAAATACATAATATGTCAATAAACTCATTATAGCGAAAAAATACTAGAATAACTCGTACTCACTTAATACAGAGAAAACACTTCAGATGGCTAAGTCACGTACATAGAAGAATAATACAAGAGAATCAATACTTTACCCATATTAATAATATGACTTTGCACTCTTCGTAATATTAGTTAGTATATTCCACTTATTGTCACTACAATTCCAGGAGACACACTGATACGTACGAAACTAAGTAGCCAAGTAAACTTTTGAAAGGATCAAAACAACAGGACTTTACACTTTATAGAAAACCAAGGAGGATAAATACAAAAACATCACACTTCCTGATCCAACCTACACCGCCATCTATTGGTTGATCATCGCATCTCAAGCAAAAACAAATACAAATAAATAAAGTTGAACAATATATATATATATAGATATATATATATATATATATATATATAGATTATATATATATATATGTTATATATATATATATATATATAGTATATATATAGTTATATATATATATATAGATATATATATATATATATATATAGTATATATATATATATAGTATATATATATAGATATATAGTTATATATATTATATATATATTATATATATATTATATATATTAGATATATATATATATATATATATATATATATATATAGATATCTATATATATATATATATATATATAGATAATACTATATATATATATATATAGATATAGATATATATATATATATATATATATATTTATATATATATACTATATATATATATATATATATATATATATATATATATCTATATATATATATATATATATATATACATATTATATATATATATATATATCATATTATATATAGATATATATATACCGTATTATATATATATATATATATATATATATATATATATATATATATATATATATATATATATATATATATATATATATATATATATATACCACATATATATATACTATATATATATATATATACAGCAAAGATTTTGAAAAGTATCGTAACGAAATATAACAAACAAAATGAAATGTTCGGTGCGGAGAAACATAAGTCTTGCTCTGCTGACCTCTATATATCATATATCAAATAAAGTGAAAAAAGGGGAGGTCATACGGCAGTCTCTGTTATTTCCCTTTAACAACGGTGACAACTCTTCAGGCGACATGAGTTTTGAAACGAATAATATCATAGGTATAACAGAATATCGTAGGTATATAACCTGAAGATCAAAACTGGAAAATAGAATTCATAGCACATACGAGATAGGAAACTCTCCGACTCATTCTCTCTTTTGCAAACGCTGTTCGCTAGATAAAGGATGAGAGTTTGCTTTCAAGACTGAAAAGAGCGAGAGGTTGGACAGCGAGTTTAGAGTAATCCAGATAACGAGAGAGAAAAGTAGGATCTACACTGGAACTGGGAGAAAACCTCACAGTCAACTAATAAGAAACTGGTAAGACAGAAGAAAGGAAGCAGGAATGGAAGAAAAGTCAAAGGCTAAATACTGGGGGGGTTCAGCTTGTACGGTCGAAAGGACGCTGCAAACACCCTTTAGTAATGTGCACAATGCTCCACGCGATGAGAAATTTTACTGGTTGTTTGTAACTTTCGAGAGAGCCCCTGATTGATGGAACCCTTCTTTTGTGTGATATTCTCAAAACCGGATCTACTTTGCGAAACCCAAACTTAAAGTAAGTATCCTGGTACTAAGCTGAAGAAAAGCAAAAGATGAAATTTATGCTACAAATACAGACCAATGGTTTTTTTGGGTGTGGAAGTTGCAAGTCTGACTAATTTCTGATTCACTGAAGATTTACGAAGACTGCAGTAGATACTGTCATGGAACAGTAAACGTCAGATCAATAAAGGGTAAACGCAACTCTGGCTAAAGTTCACAGTAGTTTATAGTGTATATATATATATATATATATATATATATATATATATATATATATATATATATATATATATATATATATATATATATATATATTTTAGATCCTCTGCTGTCTGGCAGGAATGTTAAAAAGAAACTATCAAGTTGATTCGTACAAGAGCGCAGAGAAAGTAATGTACTACTGGCAATTACTAAAGATGTGGAATCTATCACTCTACCTGTTACTGATTCTCCCGACAAATTTCAGATGATTCCACTTATTTCTGCGTACTTAAAACATTTCGGGAAAATTAGCTTCTTATCGCAATCTAAAATGAATTGAATTTTACCTTGAGGATCTTCGTTAATTAAAAATAAATGTAACTTCCCGGACAACGCTGAGGTTATCACCCTTTACCCTTGAGATCAGGCAAAGACTATCAAATTAAAATGCACCTGAAGGCGCGTGCTTCAAAATGGGGCTGATTTAGATAAAAGTGTGGGTTTTAACTTGGCTAATTATATTCTTCAAAGAAACTAATATAAGACTGGTTAGCCTCACTGGGCCAAAAATGCAATAGTGCCTCACTACACGATGAAGAAGCAAATGTGGTATATTCATGAAGGAAAAAAAAAACAACAGAAGCCCGCTTCAAAGGTAGTGGGTAAATCCAATGATTGCACACAAGTTGATGCACAGAAACCATAGCTGATAAACTCATCTGTAATCGAAAACACCTATGATTATTATACCTTATTAAGGTGTTATCCTATTCCTCGCGAAAATTATGAAATTTCACCGAGGAGGATCTTCCGCATATTGATTCTTCAGAAAGATCTTTCAAGGATTTCAGGATAAAGATAAAAAACCGAGAGATAAAAGTTGGAGAGTTGAATTTTCTGAGAAAAAAATTTGTTGATGGCACAGGTAACACAGCGGCAATTATCTTTACGAGTGGTACATTATGTCTTGCAGAAGCAGAATAAACAATGGAAGCAAATCTTCATATCTTTTCCATGGTTGAGATCTTTAAACGTTCTGAGCAGAAAAAAATCACTTAGGACAAACGACCGTGTTATAACAAATATTTATTTGCCATACAGAAACTAACATCTGTAGATTCTAAATCATTTTAAGAAATTTATAATATGTAGTTGGTTGTCAGTTGATGCTAGTTCACTTGGAGTAGTAACTGCTTCTGGTCAGCAAACCTAGAAGCATTGGCAAGATATACTCCTGTCCCACGCTTTCCACTCCACTTGAGCCAGCCCTAAAAGATAGATAAATCTAACAACCCCCCAACCCAATTCAAATTGGAAACCAGAATTGTATAGAATTGTTTAAATGAAATATGAATATAATTTTTGACTACCCTAAAATTTTGTTCACAATATATAAAGGCGAATCAACAAATTAAATTCACCTCCAAAAACTAGTCTCAATTTAATATTAATTTCTAAAATTGCAAATCAAAAGCCAACAATTTCAATCATATTTTGACCTAATTAACCAAATTAAATATATGTGATGAAGGTATCACTTAGAATATGTTAAAAGGCCGAATTTCAATAAACAAGCAATTTATGGTCGACAATTGATAATTTAATTAGAGTAGCCTATAAACAAACCTAGTTTCACGAGCGATTTTCAATTACGTGTTCAAGGCTTTATTTATTTTTTGTTTTTTGACTTGAGGATGATAAAAGTCACCAAGAAATGCCACTACTATTGTGCCAATCAATACAATGACCCACCTTATAGTGACTTCATAGGATGAAATATAGAATGGATATGATATTCCATAGCCGTCACTGAGGTCGCCTCCACATTCATCAGACGAGGTGCAGAGTTAATTTAATTCTTCATGGTGTTGCACTTCGTATTCATAGCACGGAACACAATGAGTACCATCGTTGTGAGTCCTGAAAAATGTCCAGCACTACGACGAAGAATAAAATAAATCCTTAAAAATATCCACAGTAAGGTGAGGTGAGGGAGAGTAATCACTCCTTGACGGTTGGTGTTGGGGGCTGCTTTTCCCTTCCGACCGTGACTTCGAGTTCTTCGTAGAGTTGTTTTTGGCTCGGAATATTCAGAAAATTAGGTAGTTAGTAGTTATCTTTAACTCCTCTTTACTTTGGTTTGCACAACGAAGGTTGGAGGTCAGTTAATTAGCACAATTTTATTTACAGTGATTTAGGAATAATAAAGCCTCAAACATTAATTGAACAAACCGGAATTAAATTAAAAAACAAATTAAAGAAGCAAATTCAAAGAAATTCTAAAGTAACTATAGAGATATTACCAATTCCAAGGATGTTTCTCCCATGTAAGGTAATTTTCGATCATAAAGAAAATTTCTCAATCACTCAAAATAGCCATAAACTTTTTACAAAATTTTTTAGGAATATATATTTAAATATATATTTTATTACACTCCGAGGGGAGGGATTGAATTTTCATCTGAAAAATCAATGGAAAGAAAATTTAAAAACAAATAAACTTAACTAATAAATGTCTTCCTGTGAAAGAATTTCCTTAGTTTTAGAAAGAAAGATAAATGTCTTCCTGTGAAAGAATTTCCTTATTTTTTTTTAGCCATGCTGTCAATGGTCACTTGACATTAAAGGAATCAGGCTTGTCACATGACGCTTGACAAATCTTCGACTTTTACCTAGCATTACTTTAGCCCCAGTAACTTCATCGTAAATATCTTAGTGAGCTCTTTAACAATTCCTATGGGGTAATCAATGGCTTTGGTCATAATTTCCTTAACAAGAACTAGATCTCCTACCTTTAACTGCTTATGGTGGTACAGGTTTATACCTATCCTTTTTTACTTGTTGCTTGATATACAAGATGGTTTAAAAATTAATTATTATAGATGTCTATCAGCTTAGATTGTAACTTTAACAAGTTTTTCATAGGAGTTCCTTATCAAATACACTGGATCAGCTGACCAATCCGGATCTGAAGTAGTACCTTGCAACTGTGGAATGATATTCAATGTTACAAGATCACGGCCATATAACAACTTCTCCGGAGTTATGACTTCAGGCAATTCCTCCAGAGAATATTCCCTCAATGAGTCTTTGAAAGGCTATAGGCCTGCGATTATAAGGTGAACTGTTTTAGATACCATAAACTCAAAATCCTTGTATGGTAAAATGTTTTTTACCAATAGCTCCTTGTATCAGTCTTTTAGACAGCTTAACCCAGATTTCAACTAATCCCCCAAGTTCACTGTTACCCTTATAATAGTGGTCAAATTTGATCTCATTCATATTATGCCTTCTCAGAAAATCTTTAAGTTTCAAAATTGAGAAAGAAAATGTCTATAATATTGATCCAGCAGTCATTTGAGTTCCCAAATCAGAGACAATATATCTAGGCATTCCAAATTGATAAATGTGGAGCTGCAAGGCTCTTAGCAAATCCTCAACCGAGAGACTATATCACACAGCTTTAGATTTACCGCTCTTGACCACATACAACTAATTACAAGGATCCATACCTTTTCTTTGGAATTGTTCACTTTAACATAAAAGGGTCCCATATGATCAATGTAAATATTACTGAATGGGACATTTGATGGATCAATTCTAACCTCACGATAAGAACTTTGATTTAATTTAATAGGTCTTTCCCTGAACCTTTTGCCTCCAATACAGGCCCTTATATACTTCTTTACTAAAGAAAATATATGGGGGAATCCAACAGTTTTTTCCTAATTTTCTTGTATCAAAACAGAATAACACCCTGCATGATGTAAGCTAAGATGTGTGGTGCCTAATTAACAAAGGCACTAATGGCTACACTTTGACATCAGCAGTGGAAAACCATACTCCCTGTATTTCCTAATTTTCTTAATTCTGTCACACTTACTTTTTACTCTCAGCAACCCTTTGTTATCTTGGTATACATTTAACTGAGAAACCAAAGGTGGAATATCACTTAGTTTCTTTGAAGCAGATCAAAGTACTCAAAAATCTCAGGAAACAAACTTCTCTGGTCCAACAGAATACTCTATGATATGCCTCCCGTGATAGTTAAAATCAGCAGAGTGAAGAAACAAATGAGAATACTTGTCTGGATGTATGCGAACTAAGGAGGTTTTTCAGACAATTTACAAACTTTAAACACTAAAGCGTTAATATTGACCAGCTTACCAAAACTAGATACTTTTTCAGGAGGAATTAATTGATAATGATCAGTGCCTTGAATTTCAACATATCCTGCAAACTTTTCTACCCTTTCAGAATAATCTGGGTCTGGAACCAGTACTGTAAGAATATCTCTACTAATAGTGTTATCTGATGCATCAGTCAAAAATTCTGGTCCGTGATAAAATTAGTCTTAGTTAACTGATTATGAGAAATAGGTCTGGTTACACAGTCTGCTGGGTTCTGTACACCTGAAACAAAAGAAAACTCCACCTGATGTGCCTCACACAAGTTAGCAATGTGTTCTAGTCTATTAAGAACAAACACTGAGCGTTTCTGCATTTTATCAAGCTTATGTACATACGAGTTGACCCAGCTAACCGTAACCAGACTGTCAGAGTACATTCGCAGTTTATTAATCTTTATAGCTTCAATGCACCGATCTCCAGCAATATCCTGATGTATATCAATTAAGCACTCTGTACCCAAAGACAATGCTTGTAGCTCAAGAGACGGAATTTATTTGGATTTTGACTACTATTGTTTGTTGACAATCTTCGATTTTGACATTACGAAAGAAACAACATTTGTATTCAAGTTAAGAAGGTAAATGACGCAACCAAACATGACCTTACTACTGTCGGCAAATCCTACAAGATCATATAAATCCTCCCTATTTCCAACATTTCTGTCCAACATAACTGGTGGAGCAGAGTTTGCCTGCCTGGCAATACAACGCACTCCTCACTTGAGAGTCTGTCAAGGTATCATCCCATCCCAAATTTCTTTGAACTTGCAAATCGTGCAAAAATAGCTTTGCTCTGTTCAGAAGGGGAGCATTAAAATTGTACACATCAAAATGGCTAGCAATAGACTTCAAAATAAGTCTCTTAGTGTTTGCTGAAATATCTAAAATGATAGCCTTGGTAGAAATCTTATCAGTGGAACGATACCACTGAAGACCTAGCAGTTTAATAGGGTCAGAGGTCACTTTATCAAAATCATCATCAATATTCTCTTGTAGAGATGAACAATTTGTTGCAAACTGTTGCAAGTTAAATCTATAAGGTTTGAATATATCAGGAAGCACAGAATATGCCCACTTAAGATCAGCTTCCTCATCTGTAAATATATGCCCCATTGTCCATGTACAATTAGTTGATATACAAGAGACTTCATCCTGTTTATTTGGAGTCCGGCGCTTCATCCAATACAAAATTTTAAACGTGGGCCAACATGAGAATTGTGGGACTACATCTTAATCCGAAACTCAACCTAGAATTTATTTATACCCTACTAATGATAATCTGCTTTCTCAATATTTCTATACCAAAGAAACAGTAGCCTATTTTGATCATTTTCTGGCAAAGCAATTGATTGAATGCTTTTTAAAGATCAAAGCATAATAAAAACTTACCAATCTTAACTGTAGGAGAGCAGAGGCTAACTTTTGGTTTAATGAAGGCCCAGGAAATATTGCCATGTTGTGACTAACTGCAGTTGGGAATTTAGAACTTTTTTCATACAAATTAGAAAGAAAAACTACACGGCATTTAGTGGTGTCCCTCTCTGGTTTAAAGACCCCATAAAACAGGCATGAAACTATGCTCAGGAGGAGTATCCATGCAATCCTCAAGATTATCATTCTTTCTATGATGCCTTATGTCTCCTGAGTCTTAAAGGTGTCATTTACTAAGGCTAACTTATCAGGAAATTTTTTCTAATTTAGATGTAAGGGTTTTCAACACTGATTTGGCTAATTTGTAGTTGCGGCCTAGTAGATGACTAACTTTTGGTTCCATAATAGTGGCATACACAATCTTCCATCAACAGTCCTATGGGTTTCTTCTAAAGCATACTCTATAAGCCTGTCATTCAGTTCTACATTATCTTCATGATATTGACCTCTGTCTTCCCCAACATAATATTTACAAGAGAGTTCTAAGCATTCATTTGTAGCCCTATTCAACTCAGATTCTATTATCTGACCATCATCATCAAAACACTCATATGTATAGAAGTCTCCAAGTCATTTGAAGCTGAAGATTCTACTGAAACGTTCTCATTAGTTCCTGTTGGAAGTACATTTACAGCTTTTAACATATGTTGCAAATTTGACTTCATGGAAGAACAAGTCTTCAGAATCTTAAATTGCTCCTTAATTTATTTGTGCTCCCTTTAGTAATATACCCAAGCATGTATCAGAATAAATGGAGTCATTTGATTTCACAAATACTATATCCTTTTCAGGGATGCAATGCATGGACTCTGATCCTAATATAAATTTAATATTGTCTATCCTATCTGTAGAATTTACAATCCCCGATCTGCTAGCGTGTATCCCTTTGAAACAAACCCACTGACTACTTCATTTAGCCCAGGTAACTGCAATGAAACATCAATTGAGGGAAGACAAAATGCACATACAATGTAACTATTGCTACTAATTGGCAACTCAATTTCAACTTGTTTAGTCTTATAACTCTTAGAGGAATTAATAATATTAATGGTTAAAAAAACTGCATTATTTACAACTTTCAAATTTAAATCTTGAGCCAAATTTTCTTCAATGTAATTTGCTTGGCATCCAGTGTCTTTAAGGACCCTGAGATTGGTACCTTTAATTGAAATATTAAAAGTTGGCAAAATTGTATATCCCTCAACCTCACAATTTAAAACTTCAGTTATAGCAGCAACATTACTGCTTGAACTACCAGCTACATCTCCATTACCACTCTCCGAGTTTCTAACTCTATCTGTACTGTTACTGGCTTTTACTTTTTTCTTTTCTGAACCCTTTGGATTCTTTTCTTTAATACTGTAGCACCTTTTTCATCAGGACACAAAATGACATATGCCAGCCTTTGCAGTTTTTTACATCTGGAATTAAATCTGAATCTGCATTCTGATAATATGTGACTTGGATAGCCACACTTTGAGCAAGCACCCAGTTCCACCAATTTTTTTCTTTATCTTTGCTGGATACAAGTTTGGACATTTACTCAAAAAATGGCTTGGATCTTTGCCTAATTTACTGCAAATGCCTGCATTTACCATACTTTAGAGTCAAAAAGAAACCTTCGCAGCCAAGCTAGTAGTGTCAGACTTTTGTTTCTCTACTTTCTTACCTTTTTACCTTGTAAATATCTCTCACTAGCATCAAAGAAATTATCCCTAATTTCTGCAAGAGATGGCCTAATTTTGTTAGTTATGGCAGTCATATGACACTTAAATTTCTCATTTAAGCCATTCCAGAAGAAGAACTGAAGAAACATGTCAACATCAATATTTAAGGTCTTAACGCTTGCTACTAAATTGCTTACTTTCCCAATATATTCAAAAGGATCATCATCATCTGAAAGTTTTATGGAAGAGATTTGCTTATGGTATTAAAAAATTTGAATTTCTGTAGAGCCTAAAGCCTTCTCTAGCAAAGCTTTTGCATCAGCATAACTCTGACTTTGAACAATCCAAAGTGTTAATTAATGTGAGAGCTTCTTCCCTTTACCTGTTTTTTAACAACAATAACTTATCATATTCTGGGAACTTAAACTTTGAAAGGGTTTGTTCAAATTCTACAAAAAACTTCCCAAGATCTTCGCCTTCAGTACTATTGAAGGTTGGTAAAGGAGCATGAGGACTCTTTAACAAGGACTGATGTGACTGATTATCTATAGGCAGATGCCGAACCTGAGGTAAATTTTGTAAAGTAGAGATGCTCTCTTGAATTTTAGTTTTGTACTGTTCACATGCATCAGCTTCATCACAGTCAGTAGAAAACTTTGAAGTTTGTATTTTAGAATCTAAGTCAGATAATTTCGTGAAATGCTCTTCAAGCCTCAGTTTCAATCTAGAACGTTCAATATCACTATATGATGAAAACTGATACTTCTTATTGTAAATTTCAGTAACTGACTTTCTAACATATTTTTGTGATTTAATCAATAACTCAGTCATCTTGGTACCAGTTTCAATAAGAATATAAAGCCAATAAAGTCAAAATGGTAATGGTAATATACGTAATCTTAAAATTAACCCAAGGAAATATAAAAGTTAATTACACCTCGTCTGACTAGCTTGGAAGCGAACCAGCAGCAACTCTTAACAACCAACATCCTCAATCCTGTCACGGTCGCCATGAGCAGAAAAAATCACTTAGGACAAACGACCGTGTTATAACAAATATTTATTTGCAATACAGAAACTAACATCTGTAGATTCTAAATCATTTTGAGAAATTTATAATATGTAGTTGGTTGTCAGTTGATGCTAGTTCACTTGGAGTAGTAACTGCTTCTGGTCAGCAAACCTAGAAGCATTGGCAGATATACTCCTGTCCCAAGCTTTCCACTCCACCTTGAGCCAGCCCTAAAAGATAAATAAATCTTTAACCACCCAATTCAAATTGGAAACCAGAATTTGTATAGAATTGTTTAAATGAAATATGAATATAATTTTTGACTACACTAAAATTTTGTTCACAATATATAAAGGCGAATCAACAAATTAAATTCACCTCCAAAACTAGTCTCAATTTAATATTAATTTCTAAAATTGCAAATCAAAAGCCAACAATTTCAATCATATTTTGACCTAATTAACAAATTAATATATGTGATGAAGGTATCACTAGAATATATGTTAAAATGCCGAATTTCAATAAACAAGCAATTTATGGTCGACAATTGATAATTTTAATTAGAGTAGCCTATAAACAAACCTAGTTTCACGAGCGATTTTCAATACAGTGTTCAAGGCTTTATTTATTTTTTGACTTGAGGATGATCAAAGTCACCAAGAAATGCCACTACTATTGTGACCAATCAATACAATTACCCACCTTATAGTGACTTCATAGGATGAAAGAGAGAATGGATATGATAATTTCCATAGCCATCACTCAGGTCGCCTCCACATTCATCAGACGAGGTGTAGATTAATTTAATTCTTCATGGTGTTGCACTTCGTATTCATAGCACGGAAAACACAAATGAGTCCCATCGTTGTAGAGTCCTGAAAAATGTCCAGCACTACGACGAAGAATATAAATCCTTAAAATATCCACAGGTAAGGTGAGGTGAGGGAGAGTAGGTAATCACTCCTTGACGGTTGGTGTTGGACTGCTTTTCCCTTCCGACCGTGACTTCGAGGTTCTTCGTAGAGTTGTTTGGCTCGGAATATTCAGAAAATTAGGTAGTTAGTAGTTATCTTTAACTCCTCTTTACTTTGGTTTGCACAA
This sequence comes from Macrobrachium nipponense, assembly GCF_015104395.2. Taxonomy (NCBI): domain Eukaryota; kingdom Metazoa; phylum Arthropoda; class Malacostraca; order Decapoda; family Palaemonidae; genus Macrobrachium; species Macrobrachium nipponense. Next base: position 69,982,720 of record NC_061093.1, read on the forward strand.
CGAAGGTTGAGGTCAGTTAATTAGCACAATTTTATTTACAGTGATTTAGGAAAAATAAAGCCTCAAACATTAATTGAACAAACCGGAATTAAATTAAAACAAACAAATTAAAGGAAACAAATTCAAAGAAATTCTAAAGTAAACTACGGAGATGATTATCATTCCAAGGAATGTTTCTCCATGTAAGGTAATTACCGATCATAAAGAAAATTTCTCAATCACCCAAAATAGCCATAAACTTTTTACAAAATGTTACAGGAATATATATTTAAATATATATTTTATACACGTTCATGAAAAATTTTAATTAGAAAATCTAATGATTTTTATAATGATTATTCTGTAACAATATATAGAAGTTTCAAGTTCATATAAAAACGATAAAACAAATAAACTCGATAACTGACCCTTGAGAAGAAAAATACGAAAGGAAAGTACTCCCTCCTTGATTCTACAAATATCGAGACTCAGCTCCGTTTTCCTCCGGGTTTGGTCGGATTACTGGATATTGGATGACTGGGAGCTTCTAGGAGAAGTAGTTTAACTGAACAAACATCAGCCGCAGAGAATTTCGTAAACGCCCAGATGTCAGGACCAACATCTTTTCTTTTCTTAACGAATTGCACCAAGCAATGACTTGGTTTATAAGGTAGAAGAGTTTTTTTTTCTTTACTGTAGGGATTTGCAAAGACATAACAAACATCCAGATTTCAAGACCAACTTTTTTTCCTTGAGAATTGCACCAAGCAATGACTTGGTTTATATTAGCCCCAATAGAAGAATTTTTTTTTTTTTATTGTAGTGATTTGCAAAGACATACCGCAGCAGAAATGAAATAAAATGTGCTAGAAAGATAGGAGAGAAGCTGACCAAAAACAGATACGTCCCAAAATTCAACATGAGCTATTTTTGTAATAGAATCTAAGGCGAATTCTCATAAACGCGTTATTTGCTAATCGTTATCTTGCCCCTAAGACTAATCACTGCGAGGAAATCCTCTTAAAAAAAAAAAAAAAAAAAAAAAAAAAAAAAAAAAAAAAAAAAAACAAAAAAAAAAAAAAAAAAAAAAAAAAAAAAAGTTTCTACACGCACAACACACACATGTACACACGAGAGAAATCGTATTTTAATCTGATTTTCCTGAGTCTTTAAAGGAATAGTAAAGGAATGTTATAATTCAATGCAAATGATTATCTATATCGTAATTTTCCAATCCTCTCGTCATCTCTATAAACCTGAGTGTATCCTAAAATGTCTGATTCAAAGCACACCACGAACGTCATAATTTTAAGCTAAAAATAAAGTTTGAGAACCGATGAACTGTTTCCATATCCATTGCAGAACACCAGAAAAGGAGAGTGTGGTCGGTGTCCTATTCTTATTACACCAATCTTATTATTTAATGGTTTTTTATGAGATCTTGCTTTTGAACATCATATTATGGAGTTTGTTGGGGTTAGTTTTGAAATTATGCCAGTTATTAAAATTAATCTCATATTGCTATATGGAGTGATAAAAATTTGCTTTTATTATTATTATTATTCTTATTTATAGCAAATACTATGTATACAGAATTATGTATGAACATCGCTAAAGTAACTAAGTCTACAGGCATAACCAGCTAGTTTCACGGGCAGAACCAGCTCCGTTTCAGGGAATCCCTTCTCACCCTTGCCCCCTTCAGAGGGGGAGGGGGGATGAGGTT
>NC_061093.1:70002702-70017702 GCF_015104395.2 Macrobrachium nipponense
AACATTCATAGTCATGTTTCAACTTTAATTACTGGACCCTAAAAAAATAAAAATAACTTCTGAACAGTAAAACTTCCATGACATTACCCACTCATTACAAGACGTATTCATATTTGTCATGCAGTTAGTTTCTTTCTGTTTTTTTTTTTTTTTTTTTTTTTTTTTTTTTTTTTTGGCGTTTTTTTGGCGTCTAAATCCCTTTCTCTTCATTACCTCATTTACGACTTTTATCTAACTCTTCATTGGTCTTCGTCTCCTTCCCCATCTAACCTGTGATATTTTTTTAACCATCCTTTCATCGTTCATTGTTCGCGCTTGATCGAGCAGCTGAAGGTATACTTTGATCACTCCTTTCACCTATGTCTTGGTATATTTACACACTAACTAAGTATTTTAAATATTTCACACCCTGTTAATTACGACTTCACACGAAAGGTTCGCACTTGCTGCACCATCAGTACTTTTTTTTTTTTTTTTTTTTTTTTTTGAATCTCACTCAAGATCCCCAACCACTTCCTGAAGTCAGTGGTCGCTCAAGTCACCTTGTACATGCAATCTCCCGTTTTCTATAAACAATTCAAGTTCCCTACCAAACTGCTTATAACACTCACTTTGTTTTACTTTTCTTAATAAACCTACTCTGCAACTCGCGTCTTTTCTCATCCTACAGTCATGTATATACTTCCAAATACTTTTACGTTCAATTACATCCTCCATTCTTACTCTATCTGTTTATATCATTAATTGTTCCAGTTTCCTGGTTTTCATTTACGCGCATAAATCTATTACTTTCGCACATTTACTTTATACACATTCTCCTTTGACAACATTTTCATTTGTTGTTATTGGTTTCAGGATATCCTCTTTATATATATAATATGTGCGTGTTTGTGTGTGTATTTGTGTCGAACGGAAATCTGTGATATTCTTATATATGTAAAATAAAATCTTTCACGACTCGATAAGCGAACTTAGCATCATCCTTAAGAAAATAAATCATCAAACGTCCTCAGAAAACGCAGAAAAGCAAAGCTTTAAATTCAGCTAAAGATTTGTAAAAGCATAGAAAAAAAATTAAGAACTAAACCTCAACACTTTCCTGAAATGGAACTTTTATTTACCAATTTAAGCAAGAGGGGCGCAGAGAGGACCTCTAGAATACAGGCATTATTAAAATATATCGAACAGGTCTATTCAGTTAAAATATATCGAACAGGTCTATTCAGCTGGGAAAAAAAATGCTCAACCAATTGCGCCCCGAAGCCAGAGAGAGAGAGAGAGAGAGAGAGAGAGAGAGAGAGAGAGAGAGAGAGAGAGAGAGAGGCAGGAAATAAAAGTTACGTTCTGCAATATAGTGTTTTCAGATGGTTGGTCAACTTCACTTTCAGTTCCCTGTTGTTCGGGTAAACTGCAGTCGACTGGGGTTTCCAGGTTTATTTTTTATTTATTTCTTTTTTAATTTTTTTTCTTTGTGAAGTCTGGTTTTGCGTCCCAAAAGAGTACCATTATAATCTATGGTCCTGAGTGAATGCATGATTTAAGAATTCCCTCAGGAGTTCGTGATATTGCATATTTCGTCGCTTTAAAGAGATAGATATAATAACATTTCTTTGAATGGAAGTTTGAAGTGGTTTGGCAGTGAGAGAGGTGGGGAGGGGGTGACAAGAGAAAGTTGTAGCTTTTTGGTAAAATACGAAAACAGAAAGGGAGAGATTGGAAGAAAGAAAGCGTGAGATAAGGTTTACCTGTAAAATAGGTTGATGGAAGTCGCTGTACGTTTAAAAACAATATTGAGTTATTATTGGTTTGCAAAGGCATCATAAGAAGCTATTCTGGAAAATACTGACGTAGAAGAAGGGAGAGAAAATTAAGATTATCATATGAAATATTAAGAGAGAGAGAGAGGAGAGAGAGAGAGAGAGAGAGAGAGAGAGAGAGAGAGAGAGAGAGAGAGAGAGAGATTTTGTAAAATAGAGCGAGCAAGATATTATAAATACATATAGAAATTCCCAACACACTGGCACAGCTAGAACATAAATAGATGTATGACAAACACAAATAACATTTTCCTGTTACTGTACCGCTTTACAGTTGTGTCAAATGGAAAGAGAAATGACTGTGAATCACACAAGACAGATTTTTTAGTACAAAGGAACAACAGCTTCCAATTTCTCCATTTCATGCATTTTCTACCAGTCCTGTAATTCTCAAACTCGGGGGTGCCTTGGCACCCATGGGGTGCCACAGACAGTGCCAAGGGGGGGCCGCAAGATTGCCATGAATTTTTTCATTGTCTTGATCATCTGTTAGCATTTGAGGTACATTTATCAAATACACTGCGAGTCGAAAAAGGGGAAACCGCAGAAAACAATGAAATGTTGATGAAGATTTTCTTGTTATATCGGATCTTTGGATTTTTCATAATTAGGTTCACGTCTGCTCCTTTCCACTTTACATCTTTACACACACGTGCCGTGGTTTATGGAGTCTTCCCATAGAAGCTTGTATGTTAATAATAATAATAATAATAATAACTAATAATAATAATAATAATAATAATAATAATAATAATAATAATAATAATAATATGGACACTGCACAAGGTTGCAGGTCCACAATAATATATCATGTGAATATATGAACTTTAATGGATATTAAAGCTTTCGAACCTTGTGCTAGGTTCATCTTTAGTCAGGTTGACTGAAGATGAACCTAGCACAAGATTCGAAAGCTCTTAATATACATTAAAGACCATAAACTCACATGCTATATTATTGTGGACCTGCAACCAATAATAATTATAAAAAAGGACCATTCTAGCCTAAATAACTAAAATGAGAACTATCAGCTTCATTGAGCTTCATATATTCCAATGACTGAAACTAGCTTCTCAAAGAGACGGAGCATCTCTCTTCAGGAAGGTGTTGTTATCAAGAGGCACTGCTTGGGAAAGCACAGCCTGCCTCACTCAAGGACAGTAGCAGTGGGGATGGAAGTCCTTCACTCTAAAAGACACCGAAGCATCTCGCTGTTTTCAAAGACCTTATGTATTAAACAGGAAAAACAGCTGATTGACCTTCAATATGAAAAATCATCCATATAACTTAGTCTAAAGCACCTTCGTGACTCGTTGGCTGCTTGGACGGAGGAGAGAGAGAGAGAGAGAGAGAGAGAGAGAGAGAGAGAGAGAGAGAGAAAGAGAGAGAGAGAGAGAGAGATAGCAGATCTCCTCCATTCTAGCCTAACCATCGACGCTTGTAATTTGCTTTATCATTCTCGAGATCGGTATTCTCGTTCGATAAATCTTGATTCCTTCTTAAGATTTATAAATTGTCTACGTTCATTCACCTCCTACCTGATGTAGTATGTTGTACTAAAATAGTACTTTTTCCTCATTCACTAAATCAAGGAACCCCTTTTTTCCCAACTGTATGCTGTAGATAAGGAGCCTTTCCGCCCGCCAGATTGAGTTAAGAAGAAAACAATTAACAGCCAAGCCTTTATTCTCTCTCTCTCTCTCTCTCTCTCTCTCTCTCTCTCTGTCTCCTAATACCCTCTGGGATTCATACCGTTTACCACTGATGCACAAGGCCACCGCTTTGTGCACTGCCTTTGGTGCCTGACAATATGAGAATAATTGTTGTATATGTATTTTCAGGCAGTATTTCCTGCTTTCACAAGCATACAAACACACACGTACACACAAACACACATACAAGCAAATATGTATACATACATATATATATATTTATGTACATGTACTATATATGTGTGTATGTATGCTCAGGCAGCATTTCCTGCATACACAAGCACATAAACACACATACAAGAATATATGTATACATACAGACATATATTTATATATATGTACATATATATATAATGTGTGTGTATGTATGCTCAGGCAGTATTTCCTGCTTACACAAGCACACAAACACACGTACACACAAACACACACCAAACACATATACATGCATTTATATACGTATACATATATACATATATATTATACACATGTATATATGCATATGTATGTGTTAGTATGTATGTACGTATGTGTGTATATATGATAGGGTGGCAGGAGAAATTTGTAGGTTTTAGGGAAATAAAAAAAAAAAACAGAAAAAAGAAAGAAAAGAAAAAAATGAGAGATAAGATTTTTCCTATAAGATAGAGAGAGAGAGAGAGAGAGTAATGAGATAGCTGACAGAGAGTAACTAGCAATACTAATTAGCTTCGAAAATGTTACTCCCAGTTGTACCTTACAACATAATTATGCCTCATCATACGTATTGGACAGCCAGTATTTGAATTCAAAGTTCGCGTGAAATCCCGAACGCGGTTTTATGCATGTCAGTTATATTACCGGAAAATAGAAATAATTGGGATGGTGTCAATCAGCGTTGAAACAAAATGACGTTCTTCCTCTTGTTAAAATTCAATGTATTTTCATATAAGGCGAGCTACAAATGTTCAGGTACATGCACATATGCGTAATTCGTATTACCACTGTGTAGAAATATACATAAATGAATAAAACAAAATAAGCCGGAAATCTCTTTCTCTGCTAACATCTTGTCCATTCGCTTCTAAAATGACAGCAATGTTTAACATTTGGTCCTAGCTCTACGAATTTATGAAGTAAATATTACAAAATCATACATTCGCCTAACAGAGTCAAATGATATTCGTATTTCATAAACAAACTGAATTGTTTATCTTTATTATAAAATAGAATTACATTCCTATACTTTACATTATTTGGATAATTCTGTTAATACAAACATATATGAAGACATAAAGGAGAGAATGATTAAAGAATTCGTCAGGCAAAACGTCTTATAAAATCGAAGAGTGTTCGCAGATGAATTGTGATGTATTTTTCTGAGAGAAGATGGAAGTTAAGTAATCACACCCGGACAAAAGGAAAAGAAACATGTATACAAAATTCTTTAACGGCAGTCTCTAAGAACAGGGATACTTTAGATACAATATAAGAATAATAAGACTGGAACGAGATAAATGGTGACACAAGAAAATCGTGATTAATATAGGAAATAAGACTGAGCAAAAGGTTCGTTCAATAGATCGACATCAACTGCCGTATTCTTGAATATATTTGAGAGAGAACTGTACAGGGTGTTCATAAGTCCCAGTACCATTACAGGTATCTATTGCCAAGAATGGTACCGGGACTTTATGGACACCCTGTTATTGTTTTTGAGACTTTTATCAGATTGTAATATGCTGAAGGGGTTGGAAATGTAATGACGAAGAACTGACTGGTATTTAGGTAGCTGGCCCCACGGGGTGATGGGAGGGGTGTGGGGGGTGGCGAGAGAAACCCTGTAATGGAACCAAGCTATTATTCATGGAGTCTGGAAGGGTTAAGATAAAGAGTTCATAAAAGTTTCTTTGGTGTGAAATGTATCAGTTACAAGATACTGCTCTCAGGATAGCACGGTTCAATTCAGTTCCTCTGAATAATTGACCCCCTCTACCTTATGTTAATATTCAAAGGAATTTTTTCAAAGTACTGCTTTTCGAAATGTACAGGTCAGTTGATAGTTTCTCAAATATGAAAACGGTAATTAAGCATTATTCTACCGTCTTGTTGCTGTGAAGGGCAGCTACTGTTCGTATGTCTGGGTCGTAACTGAAATGGGTTTAAAGTGAAAAAAAAAAAACGAATATTCAAGGTGCCAGTGTATGATGCGTATGACATAACAATCTTTACGTAATGGTCATATGCCTATGAAAAACAAATTCGAGAGGATAGCACATTAACTGCACCTGTCTCGTTCCATTCTATTCTTCAATATAAAGTTTACATAATTTTTTGGGGGTTTACATCAATTCTCCGCATTTTTTCTTCTTGCTTTTTTAGAGTAAAGTAGATGTGTTTGTTAGGTTGTTGCAACACGTCATTACAATGCACGGTAGACATAGAAGTTCATTGAAATTTAACGAACAGCTTCATAGAAACAGGTTATGTTCCCAAATCCTACCGATATTATCATTTAAATCACCCACACAAAATCCCAGGACACGACGACCGATTCAGGATAAATTATTCTGGATTTATTCAGGACCTGTTACAGGATCGTTTCAAATTCGAAAGTTATTTCATGCGGTTTGGTTAACAATAAACAGAAAATAAAAATGACAGAACCCTTATCGAAAGCCACGGTTTTGGTAGAACGTTAATTTATTGTGATCGTCCTATAAGCTGTGATTTAAATTTTATGAATCTGATGTTTATCTCCGAATATGTTGGCTTCGGTATGTATGAGACAAAGTGAGACAGAGCACTGCATAATTTAACTTTTAGCGGTATGATGAACTTACCGAAAATATTGAGATACATAAAAGAAATATAGATGAATAAATTATTGCGTAGCCGAGTGACAGTCTTCACGGAACAATCGCCTTTAATTGCATAAAAATCTTTGTTAAAATCTGCCTTTAAAAAAAGAATATCCTGCTATTTGGTTCTTATTCTGACCTTCAAACCCGCATATTTTTTTCTTAAACAATACGTATGGGTGAATTAAAACAGTGATTAATGACCAAAAAAAATGATTCAATGAATGCTTTGCCTATTCGACTTGCTTTGTATTATCTGAATTGAGCTTTTCATCAGATCTAGTTCGTTGAATTGCGATTACATAAAAAATAAGTAATAATATAAAAGAGACAAAAAAAAGGGGGGATTTGTGGTTGGAAAAATAAATGGACCAAATGAAATCCTTTCAGGATTAAATAAACGTGTATACCGCTTAGAAACAAAGGCATTTTTAATAATTGTATAAAAACAGACTAACGAGCCCAAAAGGATTTTAATTCAAATCAGGTACCACAATCCTTTTGTCTTATTGAATGAAAAATGGAAATGGAATTGAGTAATCCTGATAGTTACAAAACCGAATCACCGGCCATGATGGCATGCGCTGGCAGTATGGGCTGCTCTATGAGCAAGAGCCCTTGCTGGCATAAGGCCAACTTAATCTCTAACAATAACAACAACCGATTATCAAATTAAAGCTACTCTTTTTATTTTCTCTCTTTCGATTAGGCGTTTGAGTAATTCATTCGTGAGTTTTATATCGCCTATTACTGTCCTCATTCAGTTTCTGAGAAGAGTACACTGATAAAAAAAAATAATTTTTCCTCATGGTGCTGTAAAGATAACTTTTATCTATTTATTTATTTAACAACCTATCTATTATTCGACATGTCACAGCGACAGCTCGTATGCGGTATGGAATCGTTTTCGAATGTGATTGTATCTCGTTTAAAACACAAACGCTTTTAAACTCTCTAGTGCCAGAATATTATAGGAAGAAGACTCGTGAAGGACTCTAATGTGAATGATGAATAAAAGAGGACACCTGCTGGGAATTGCTTTTCATTGGATCTCGGTGTCCTTCACAGTCCCTCGGCAAGTGGGCTTCTTCACTCGTCAATTCATAATGAAGATTAATTTGTTAAGGTTTTGAAGCAGTGGTGTCATTAAACATGAAGAGAGAGAGAGAGAGAGAGAATTTTATAAGTTTTTGAAATAGTGGTTCTCATTAAACATGAGAGAGAGAGAGAGAGAGAGAGAGAGAGAGAGAGAGAGAGAGAGAGAGAGAGCGATAAATGGAAGTAATATAAATGCGCTTAAGGGTGTTTATGTGTATGCATGTATGAAATATTTACTTTTAATGAATTAATATATCAAAACAAATTTTTATTCAAAGAAACATTCAGAAGCTCAATGCAGAGAGTTCTTAGAAACAAAATATATACTAACGGGTTTCAGGTACCAGTACTCTTGGAATGTTTGTGGGGTAGATCAAACTTTATAGGGAACAAGTATTAAATAAATACATATATATATATATATATATATATATATATATATATATATATATATATATATATATATATATATATATATATATGTATATATAAACATTTGGTGTGTTTATGTGTAATAGTGAGAGAGAGAGTAAGAAGTACTTTCGGAATTTCTTATTCAGCTGAACAAACTTTCTTTCCTAATCCAGCTGCCAAATCCATTTTTCCTTATTGTATTTGCCCCCGCACCGTGTACCGTATTTTTGGCAGACTCCAGACATTTATTATTGAGATTGTAGCGAGGACTCCAAATGTACCTTTCAGATAAATGTTCGCTTCGTTGCACGCAGAATTTATAAAGAAATTTACGATTAAGATTTTTCTTCTCTCAGCTTAATCTGGCAGACATTCATATGCACGTCTTCAGTTACCTTTTAATGGATTCATTTTCAGACATCTAGAAAGTTCTTTTCAATTATGTTGTATTAAATTTGATCAAACAATTATAGTTTTTATTTTCAGTTTTTTGAGATTATTTAACAAAATATGAAATTAACACCCACTTGTTATAATCTATTTCCAGAAATGACCTTATTTTCAAACAGACATCTAAAAAGTTCTGTTCAATTATGTCGTATTAAATTTCATTAACTATTTATATTTTTTATTTTCTGTTTTTTAGATTCTTTAACGAAATACAAAATTAATACTCGCTTGTTATAATCTATTTCCAGAAAATACCTATGCAAATCGTTACCATGAGTTTTCTCTTAAATCGTTTAAAAAGTCCTTGCCTTTTGATAGAGTATAAATCAAATGGAGAATGGAAAGTTAGTAAATAAATATGACAAAGGTGAAGCAATGACAAGCTCTTGAATCAGCGGTAGGCACTTCAAAATCAACAAGCAACTTTGTGCTCGAGAAGCAGAAAGGTTCGACTCTCTCTCTCTCTCTCTCTGCTCTCTCTCTCTCTCTCTCGCCTCTCTCTCTAATACACTACATCCCACGAAGTAGGTGCACTTGTAGTTTTTTTTTTTTCTTTTTTTTTTTTTTTTTTGTTAGATCACGTTAGGATGAAACTTCCCTTGAGTGGCTGTAGTAAAAGATACTTAAGCAGGAGCCGTGGCCTGGGCAAGCATGTCAAATATATCTGGAAGCTTAGGAACGTCTGCCAAGAGATTGTACGCTCCCTGGAAGGCAGATGATGACCCTCCTCTACGACCAATTCCAGCTGCTCTTTCAGTTAGTGGGTTACTACAAGCATATACAGTATTCTTGCTGTTACCTATGGAACTCTTGCCAATAAGTGGGACAAAGGTGAAAGAACATCGTGTACGAGAATGGAAGCATAAAATAGGATTATGTGCTGGATAGCTGCAATATATAAAACTAGGCAGAAAGAGTGGTATTACCGAGGGAGTAAATGTATTTATTTAAGACTTGTGTGGGTAATATTGTGTATAATAATGGGAATTGTTCTAATAGTGATGGTATATGGTACAGGTATGAAGAACAATGAGGGTGAAGGAGAAAGTTTTAGAGTCTGAACCTTGAAATAACTGAATTTGAAGAGTATTATAGATGGTTTTTTACTCGGAACTGATTTTATGTTGCAGTTTAGTCATACGGAACCTGTTGCTTTCAATATCGACATACACCCATAAAAGGTAAGAACGCTACGTTTGAGCATCTTTCCTTAAAAATGTAGTGATTATTTTACCTTTAAAACTTTAGTCATAAATTAACTCCATCATGAAACACTTTTGCAAGACGTTAAAATAAAGAGTGTATTTTATAGACATCAAATAAATTCCTCACACTTTTGATCGGATACCTTCGTCATAACAAGTTTGTTGATCCGAGGTGGAAATAAATGTGCGTGCGTTACAATTTTACCACGTCATCCTAGCTATAAAAACAAAACAAAAACATCTGTTACGTCACTAACATATAAATACAAATTTACGAATTCGTACTACAGATGCTAGATTATAATCTATGCCAATCTAGCATCAACGTATTAGAGAAAAACTCCATTTTAATAATTCGCAAATTAATTCTAACGATATTGGTAACATGTTTTACGATTCCCTGAAAATCCTCTAATTCCCTTCTGGGGAAATTCATCCCCGAGTCATCTCCATTCTTTGAACCCAGAAATTAATTACTGTTACTGGCGGCTGGACTGGAGGGGAATTACTTCCTCTAATCGTATTTATTTCGTGTAATTTTCCACGTCTCCACGATTCCCGTGTGGCGAGAAGCGAGGAGGGAGTTCAGCGGTTCGCTCGCTTCATTTGTTTTTGGTTTTCTTTAAGCTGATTCGTATTTCGTCCAACAGCACTTCAGTGCATGAGCGAGCTTCTACCAATTTTGCGGATTTCAGTTGTTGTTTATATAACATTCGCGTACATATATATTTATATATTTCCCAAACAACGACAGAAATGAAGAAACACTGACTCTAGCGATGCGTCAAAACTATAGTAGATTCAACCGTGCATTTGACGTCTAGGCCAGTCCCTTATGACGCACCTGATTGGCTGTTAATAAGCCAATCACAGGGCTGGAAACTTTCAGTCTCTCAAGAGTGTTCACATAGGCAGGATGTATGTTCCACCTCTCCTGAAACACGTATCCCTCAGGAGAGGTGGAACATACATCCTGCCTATGTGATCACTCTCGAGAGAAATACTGAGAGTTTCCAGCCCTGTGATTGGCTCATCAACAGCCAATCAGGAGCGTCGTAAGGAACTGGCCTAGACATCAAATGCACGGTTGATGTGAATCTACTATAGCTTGTCATTATCTGTTCGACCGCGGAAGCGAATATTCAAAGCCCATTTAAAAGACTTAGAACTCTTTTCTCGAGTGGAATTTAGTGGGATCAACTACAAAAACAACAAAGCAAGCCCTGAGACAACACCCTCTGTTATCCCTTCTTCTTCTCCTCTTTCTACTATCAATATTTATTCTCCCGAAAGCGATAAACATCTGGAACCTTTTCCTCCTCTCCTCCTCCACGTGAGTTATCGTACACTTTAGCAACAGCAAGGAAAATGCGACAATAAAAAAGAAAATCTTGCGCATTGCAAAAACTTGATGTTTATCGTGGACTTGTAGATATCAGTTCTACTATCGCGCTTGTAGTATATATTTCATTTTAACGACTTCGTCTTTTATTTCTAGATCCCTTTGTCACTAGATTCTCTTGATTATTTTGATTATATTTACGTTCTTGGCTCTCTCTCTCTCTCTCTCTCTCTCTCTCTCTCTCTCTCTCTTCTATTTTTTTTTTTTTTTTTTACGCTGTAAGGTCCTGCCAGATTCTAATGTTGGTATTCCCTAACCCCAGATCCCCCTAACCCCAGATCCGGGAACCGACCAGCCAAAGGGGTTAGTCAACAAGGCATCCTACTGGAGGGAAAGTAAACACAAAGGTAAGAAATATAAACAGAAGAAAACGGTGAGGTATAAAAAGCTGTTACTGGAAAAATATAGAAGTAAACGACAATTTCGGGCATTACTATTTATGTGGGGAAGAAGCTGAAATGTTTCGGAATCCCCCCAAAATAAAAATTCGGGGATTATATATCTGTTCTTTAAATCACCGATGGTTTTCTGATGACAGTTCTCCTCATATATTGAATTTAGTAAAAGGAAAAGGATTTAGTTCCATCTAACATTTTATGTTAAGTATCAAAATAGTCATTTCAAAGGTTGTTATAACAACACAGTTATTCTCTATGCTTAAAATTAGGTCCATAGCATCTGTTGCCATATCCTGCTCAGTCGATAATAGTTCATCTTCTCATCTTATGATCATAAATATACAAAAAGAGACTCTTATTACACAACTGCGCTTGCAAGCATGCATATACATACATACACACACTATATGTATATGTAAAGTAATACTACATTTATACTTATATATAATTATAAATATAATAATATATATAATATATTTATGTATATATATATATATATATATATATATATCATATATATATATATATATATATATATATATATATATAATATATATATAAGTATATTATATATAATAGAAATTATCATAATCATTTGTACAATGTAAATAAACTACTTCCTTTAGGGATCGAAGCCAGGACTTTTAAATGATAACTTGGTAATCTTAACGGTTGACATATGAATGCCTCAAAACATTAAGCCAAAAATAATAAGTATTTTAATAATACTACAGGATAATCATAATCCATTCCGGTAATTAAAAAATATGGTAGAAGGCAGACTAAGCTATTTTGTTTCCTTTTTACCTTATGATAAAAAGGTGGCTGGACTTACATTAAAATGTGGCTTCGTCTGAAAATCTCTGTATCATAAGGTTGAAGTAAGCTTTATATTTATGTATAATAATAATAATAATAATAATAATAATAATAATAATAATAATAATAATAATAATAATAATAATAAAATAAAATTTTGATCCTTGTCTTCTTTAGAGGTTTATCATTTCGTCATATTCATGGAAGTTATTATTTTAATTTTTTTTAGGTCTGAGGAAATTTAAAATCAAAATTTTTTGAATATTTTTATGAAAGAAATAGAATTATCTAATATATCGCTGTCAAATCTGCTTTGATTTATAAATGAAGCAAATTACGACATTTAAAATCTCGGCTTTGAAGTCTTGATATATTCATGCTCTTGGAGCTATGAACTCGTTAACAACATTTCGCCGAGTTCCTTAGTATTTCTGGGGAACATGTCTGTGCGGTCGATTGTATTTCAAGACGAAATGAACACGCCAGATCCCTCGAGTCAAGTTTTGGTGAAATCTTACGAATGCCATGCGAGGGAATGTTTCGTCTTTTTGTGCGTTTTTCGAAATGTTTCGGTGTTCCAACTTTTTCTCTTTTAAGTCGGGGAGGGAGGGAAGGGGATATTTTTTTACGTTGCTGACGCAGTTTGTCCTACCTTTCTGGAAGAATTGGGGGTGTGGTAGATCGGAGAGATTTCAGTCTCTCTTTTCTAAGCATAGCAAATAAATATTAGAGTCATATTTCAGTGACGCCAAGACATAAATGATATGTAAGACGCTCTCAAGAACTAAACTTATAAAGTCTAAATTACGTACGAAAGGAGCCGAACTTATATACAATATTCGAGTGGGGCCGTCTGTTGCTTGTTCTCATGGTTATCGGAGTATATTTATATTTCTGCGATTTTGTTTCCTTACAGAAAATTTTTTTTCGTTTTTTTCTTATTATTTTTTGTATCAGAATAAATTATATCGAATACACTAGAGAAAAATAAAAAAAAACTTTACCATACGGATATCACTTGTTTCTTTGAATGCAACGATCGATATTGCAAGAAATATTTAGAATTGCTGGGATTTTCCTTAAACTTTTTTTTATGATTACTATCTATGCGCTCCTGCTTCCAAATGAAGACGGTAATATGCGCGCCCAGCTCGTTCAGAACGAGAATGAAAGGGAAATCATGATGCATAAAGCACATTCTAGCAAGAAGTTGGAGGATATCTTCAACGAAGTAATGTTAAATCCAGAAAATCCTATGGGTTTCTTGTACCGCCAATTTAAAATCAAATCAAACTTAAATGAGTCAAATTTCTTTATGTAGAATCAGATGAAAAATATAAGAAATCTTTATAGTTCTTTTTATATACTGGGATTTCTCAGCTTCATTGTCATAATTCCGGATGCCAGTCAAGTTTGAGCTAATAACCATGCTAACCTCTTCTTCCTTTTTCTCATAATAAAAAAGTTTTTATTTTTCTTTCTTTTTTACGACGACTTTTCACTTCCATTATTCAAAGCATCATATTTTTTTTTTACTAAATATCAGATTTGGTATGCGTACCTTTTGTTCGTATATTTATCAACTTTTATTATCTTTTCACAATAGTTTCTCACGAAACTTTCGAAACCCCATTTTGCGCGTAGCACTACGACTTTGGAATAATATATTACATTACTTTCTTTTATCTTCCATGCTCATCCTTACCTATTGTGTCAAAATGTGAGACTTTATTTTTACAATAATTTTTTACAACGACATTATTAAAAAAAAAGTTGAATTCATTCCTAATGTCATAGCGATTGAAGGAGCAAGCTTCTTTCTTGCTTTGGTTAACGAATCGTATCGTCTCCAGCAAATCTTTAGCCGTGACCCGAAAGAGGTCGGGAGATGGATGAGCTGGAAATGTATTTCCAGGCCCTGCTGGAAGGGCCATTAATTTAAGCATCTTGTTCCCTCGGGATACCTTAGAACTTCTTCTCTAATAGACAGAGCCTTTTACATAATGAATCATTTCCTTTTCAATTTTCGAAGCTGGAGGTCGTAGTTGGATGGAGAGTGACCTATATTATGACCTATTCTATACAAAACAATTCATGAAAGGAAAGAGGTTTTATAAATATATAGCAATGTTTTCGCACGTTTTAGAACACTGAATGCCTGTTGTTTTTCTTTTTAGACCGGTTTTCAGCTGCGCTCAAAAGCGACTGCTATTCATGTGTTTACTGCATATTCGTCCCGGAAGTAAAGAAAGGGTTGCCACTGCTTTTAGCCCGAGAAAATAATCCTCTGAATATCTATCTATCTATCTATCTATCTATCTATCCATCTATCTATCTATCTATCTATCTATCTATCTATCTATCTATCTATCTATCTATCTATCTATCTATATATATATATATATATATATATATATATATATATATATATATATATATATATAATATATATATATAGATATATATAATGCTATGGCACGTTTAGGATCATTAAGTATTAAAATATCAGGTCATACTATCGTTTTAAAAACTGTAATTTTTTCAATATTAAGACGAGAAGCGCTTTTTATGAATTAATTCAAACTTATAGCTCATACTTCGGAATAATCGCTTTGTCTTCTGAATAATAGTTAATGAAATGAGTAGAGGTAGCAGTAATATTTAATTGTGATTTAATTTTAAAAAGACCATGGCAACGGTATTCGACACATTTATTCCTTAATGAAATTTACGCCATTTCATTAGAATTATTGAAATACTTTCTTGCTAATTTAATATTTACCTCATAATAATGATCGCTGGTGAAAAGAGTACGATATTTACTTAGTGTAAAATCAATGTTTGAAAT
>NC_061093.1:70020202-70022702 GCF_015104395.2 Macrobrachium nipponense
TATATATATATATATATATATATATATATATAATAAAAGGAGCCCATAAAATGCCAAAATATAGAGAGAGGTATTTTCTCTCCATATATTTGTGCGTTTTTATGGGCTCCTTTTTATTAGATGGAATTCTGTTGTAAACAGATCATTTTTACCAGTCATATATATATATATATATATATATATTTATATATATATATATATATATATATATATATATATATATATATGTGTGTGTGTGTGTGTGTGTGTGTGTGTGTGTGTGTGTGTTGTGTGTATGTATGTGTGTGCGTGTGTGTGTGTGTGTGCGTGTGTCTGTGGGGAGGAAGGGGTGTCTGTGTGTGTGTATGTGTTTTGTTGTCTGTTTCAGAACTGTAATATGATACTATATAATATTGTTTTATCCTCATGCCTCGCTGTCTGTCACTTTTATAAACTAGCCGATTTTACACTACCTTGTTTCCTGACATATTCTTCATTTTACCGACAGTAACATTCTTTGGCGTTAAAATCAAAATCGTATTTTCCATCAAGGCTGGATATTTTGCGAGCTCGAACGACCGCTAGTTATAAAACAACAACCAGAAGAAAGTAAATTTAAACAAGTAACTAAACTGCAAACAGATACAAGCAACAGGAGGAGCCATACATACCTACTCAAATTTATTTTATTATTTCATAACACTGCCTGCTCAAAATAGAAACTAGTTTTTTACCAAATTTCTTCCCCTAGTACAAAGTTTGAAAGCATAGAATTCGGTACGAGTTGTATTCGGGGAATTACTTCGTCCCTGTCAGTGATTATGTGGGAGAGATCGGATCTTCATCCTGCAAACCCCTGGGCGACTGATGATCCCCTAATTCCCTTACAAGGTCGCAGCCTTCCACATTAGACCAGAATAGTCGAAATTCGGGTAACATTCACCTTGTAACCGTTAATTGTATCACGCATTTACTCTGAATAACGAAGAGATTGGGTATATTGGTGAAAAGATGAAAGAGTAGACAAAGTTAGTTCCACAAGAAAAAGGGAAGGGATTAAAACAAGAGTATATTTCCAAAACATAATGTTTCTCTATTTACGTTTCCAATTAATATGCCTCATTCTTTGACGATAATTTAGTACTAAACGGTGTGTCCTTATATTTTTTACTCCATTTCATGTATACCTTACTGCTTCGTAAACTTTAATAAATACCGAGTAGTTTCAATGTCGGCGGACTTAGAAATAGAAAGAAAAAAATAAGATAAACACCAGCTCTCAGAAAACTATATTAATGTTGCAGGAAACGAAGCAATGCCTTTTTTTTTTTCCTTGAAAGCTAAGGATTGAAACGGAATTTAAAAATTATCGAATTAAATCTTTCAAAAAGACTTTGTTTTTTACGGAATCAAAATTATTTTCGGTAGGAATAAAATTTTTTGCTTGGGGGGAGTATATTTACGGAAACGTCTCTTTCCCGTAATGCTTATACCGAGCTTGTTTTTAATTTCAGTTCGTTTAAGAAGATTCAACGTTTTACTCTTAGTACTTACTGCAAAGGGACTGTTGTGTTATACGCTGTCATGGAAACGGAGAAAGGACAGCTCATAAATTGCAGATTTGGTGACGGTGTTAATGGACGTCATAACCTGAGTTTCATATTTGTTAATTTTTAGCTATGATTTTATATACGTCTCACTGCAACAATATTTTCTTTTGATGTAGAAAATTATTTATCTTCTCACTGCAACATTTTCGTTTTGGTATTAAAAAATTCTTTTCTTTAATAAGTTATTTTTAGTTATGATTTTATATACGTCTCACTCCAACTTATTTTCTATTTGTAGTAAAAATAATCTAGCTTCTCTATATCAGTTATTTTGCAGCTACAATTTTATATACGTCCAATTGCAATATATTTCTTTTTTGGAGTTAAAAAAATTTAACCACTCTTATCCGTTATTTTTAGCTACTGAATTTTATAATTACGTCCCACTGCAACATATTATTTTGTAGTAAGAAATCTATCATCTTTATCAGTAATTCTTAGGTTTGGTTTTAAATACATCCTTCTGCAACATATTTTCTTGACCAGTTCCCATCAGCGATGGCAAACGCATATGAAAAGCAGAAACTCTGAAACATCCATTGGAGCAGGATTAATTGATCATCAGAGCTCATTATTAAAGCTGAAGGGAAGAGCGAAATGATCATGGAGCTGCTGCGCTGCTGGTAGGAAGCAAGAGATCGTCCCCAACTGCACCATTGCACGATGCATTGCACACGAATGCCAAGTGACAAGAACGTCTCCCACACCGATACTTCTTCAGTGGCTGAATCGTTAATCATTCTCCAAGGTGACGTATTGGCTGGTGTTGTATACGTTTCCGCCCATCTTCTTATTCGAGCCCTCTTTTTCTACGGACCAACTACAACGGACGTCGGTTAGAATTACCCTTTATTGATGTCGAAACTTTCTGTTCCTCCCTCTCTCTGCCTTTCTTCCTCTTTTCATATATA
>NC_061093.1:70027702-70035202 GCF_015104395.2 Macrobrachium nipponense
TTTTCGTATTGCACTTCCTACATATGGGAGAGCTGTTATTTCCGTCTATCGTTCTTTGAACATATCTGGTTCTTAGGGCCTATCTTATGCCGCTGTTATCATTCCTTCAGTTTCTTTACTTCTTTAGCTCTCCCTTCTGTAGCCATTGCCACGTATCATCGCTGGCTAGTTCTTTAGTCTGTCTCATGTAATGTATGTGCATTGGTTTGTTGTGCCAGTCCTCTGTTCTGTTTGTCATTGTCCTGTCTCTGTATATTTCTGGGTCTTCGTCTACTTTTATCAATACTTCTTCCCATGCACTTTTGAGCCACTCATCTTCACTGGTTCAGATATTGCCCCAGTGCTCTGTTCTCGATGTTGACGCAGTCCTCTATACTTAGTAGTCCTCTCCCTCCTTCCTTTCGTGTTATGTATAGACTGTCCGTATTTGCTCTTGTGTGCAGTGTTTTGTGTATTGTCATATGTTTCCTGGTTTTCTGATCTATGATGCGAGTTCTGCCTTCGTCTATTTCCACTATTCCTGCGCTGTATCTGATTACTGGCACTGCCCATGTGTGTTATGGCTTTTATCATATTTCCAGCGTTGAGTTTTGACTTGAGTATCGCCTTGAGTCTCTGCATATATTCTTTCCTGATCGTGTGCTTCATCTCTTGGTGTTTTATATCCCCTCCTACCATTATTCCCAGGTATTTGTATCCTGTCTCATCTATGTGTTGATGTTGCTCCCATCTGGTAGCTTTAGCCCTTCAGTTCTTGTTACTTTGTCTTTTTGTATGTTGACTAGGCGGCATTTTTCTATTCCAAACCCTATCCTGATTGTCCCCAGATATAATCCTTACAGTCTGGATTAGGGTATCTATTTCCTTGATGCTCTTACCATACAGCTTGATTTCGTCCATGAACATCAGATGGTTAATTCTGTTGCCTCTTTTCTTGAGTTGGTACCCGGCATCCATCTTCTTCTTCTTCTTCTTCTACTTCTTGTTCTTCTTCTTCTTCATCTTCTTCTTTCATCTTCTTCTTCTTTTCTTCTTCTTATTATTATTATTATTATTATTATTATTATTAGAAATCGTAATCGACTATCATCTTTTTTTAACTGAATCAAATCACAAATAAAAATCAATACTAATTCACGTGAATCATTCGAAGCAGTTTTCAGATTCATATTTCTTCGTCGTCTCAAGATGCCAAACTCGCCTTCTGCAATTTCCTGCTCAACACCAGAGAAATTGCTCCGAAGGAATTCAGGTCTCCTACGGAGAGGAAATGAAAGTTTATGATCTGTCCTTTATTTTCACAGCTAACACTATGCAATATATAGGATATATATATATATATATATATATATATATATATTATATATATATTGTGTGTGTTGTGTGTGTGTTGGTGTGTGTGTGTGTGTGTGTGTGTGTGTTTGTATGTGTGAGTGTGTGTGTGTGTATGTACTTATAAATATACATAAAAATACAGTTTGTGTATATATTCAAGCTAAATGAAATCCGCTGATATTAATCCATATAAGAAAGAAGTAAGAGAACGATTGTTTTGATAAGAATACTAAACAATACACCTTGAAATAATGACAATTTTACATTGCATATAAAAACTTTTAATTCACAACAGTTAGAGAATGCCGTTAAAAATTCACATGAAATGAATACGATGATGCCTCGGGTTTCACATGACTGCAGAGGGAGAATTGAATATATTCATACGATATTGCTTTATATTCGAAATTACCCTTTCTCATTAAATTTAATATTGCGTTCCACTTACTGTTTAAAACCCTTCGGATAATAATATGCAGTAATAGTTTGAAAAGAAGCTTCGATAGTTTGAGATCATAAATGATTCATTTCGTGGAGTTGTCTATATTTTCCTTATAAAAAACGCAGAGATTTAATTAATTTCAGAGAAGACCGAATAAACCGTAGATTTATTTGTAAAATGCCAAATATTCAGCTTGAGAAACTTTGATAAACGGATGGTAATGTAGTTCCACTCTGCAAATAACCTTGGAATGACTAGCAACTTCCTCCAGACTTTCCCTGGGTTCGTTTAAGCCAAAGAAGAAGAAGAAGAAGAATAAAAAAAGAGAAAATTGATTTCGGATGAAGATTTAGATTCTGGCCTAAATCTGTCATCTTTGTACCAAACCTTCCTGAAAACAGTAAAAAATCACTGTCTAATACAGGGTGTCCATAAAGTCCCAGTACCATTACAAGTATTTATTGCCCAGAACGGTACTGGAACTTTATTTATGGGGGTGGGGGGGGGAGGACAGGGGGGGGGGGGGGGGGGGGGGGGGGGGGGGGGGGGGGGAACCCTGTATATATCGATGATTTCCGGTAAAAAATAGAGAAACCTTCGAGACAGGAACATGAAGATGAGGAGAAAGATTCCAACTGCAATTGCCATATTGCTTCTTTTTATTGGAGCCCTTTATAGGATTCCTTGCCACGTGACTTCATATAACTCATTCTTTTAGAAAGTGTTTATATGATGCAGTATATTACTGTCTTTGCCATTATTGCCTTCTGTACCAAAGGCTCCCATCCCCCACCCACGATCTCCATGACTCATTAGTTTAGAGTAAATTCTTGACGTTTGTACTTTGACAACGACTCTGCAATAGTTCGCCAAAATCGATGATATGTATAAGATATTTACCTTCAGGGTTAAATTCTCATATTGAGTTGAGAGTATCCCTTTTAGTTTAAAATATCACATTTAACGTTTAGAAGTTATGGTGGTAGCAAACATAGATTACTAACTGATTCGTCGAAAGTCCGTCATGGGAAGGTATGATTCCTCGATTGTTGTTAAAAACAGAATTGAAATGGACTATTTCAATGTTATTCATGCTGTTATAATTATGTTTGCCGGTGGCTTTATCAAATAATGACCTTTCCTTTATTTTATGTTAAGGACGAGTTGTTTATACGTCGATATTTTAGTAGAAGACGTGTGTAATGTTTTTCCCACTAAACAGCGATCGAATTATACCATTTCAATCAAAATACTTAGGTTAAAATAAACTATGACACATAAATATATTTGATTCAACTTAACTCGTGCGAGTGTATAACATTTGGGCGAATATTATGTTGATGCTTGAATGTTATAGAAAAAAAAAAAAAAAAAAAAAAAAAAAAAAAAAAAAAAAAAAAGATTCAAAGAAGAGGACCCACCTGTTCTTCTGCCCCCGATTTCCACTTGATAGGAAGTCATATTTCCACTGGATATGGAGCCATATTTCCACTGGATATGGAGTCCTATTTCCACTGGATATGGAGCCCTATTTCCACTGGATATGGAGTCCTATTTCCTCTGGATATGGAGCCCTATTTCCATTTGATATGTAGCCATATTTCCACTGGATATGGAGCCATATTTCCACTGGATATGGAGCCCTATATCCTCTGATATGGAGTCCTATTTCCTCTGGATATGTAGCCCTATGTCCATTGATATGGAGCCCTATTTCCACTGGATATGGAGCCATATTTCCTCTGGTATGGAGCCCTAATTTCCTCTGGATATGGAGCCCTATTTCCACTGGATATGGAGTCCTATTTCCACTGGATGTGGAGCCATATTTCCACTGGATACGGAGCCATGAAGTAACTGAAATATTGTCACGAGGGAAACGAGAAATCGAGGACAGAGATCGTTCCGGGAGAGATTTCACAAGCCATTTGGGAGGATAGTTATGTGGCGCGAGGGAGGAAGGAATTCAAGAATATCACTTTATACGAATCGTATTTCCATCAGGATTATGAATTAGGAAGTGGAGACGAAATATAAGTCGCAACACATCAGTTATTTAGATGGCTGCGTATCCAAGTGAAGTTGATACGTTAGACCAATAGAAATGCCTCATTTTAATGTAGTAGGTTTCAATCACATAGGAGGAGAAATACATTACCTGTTATTGTTTCCCCTTTTTAGTTTTCTGTGAAAGAAAGCTATTGAGATGGCTCTTATAGTCTGTCCGTCCGCACTTTTTCTGTCAGCCCTCAGATCTGGAAGACTACTGAGGCTAGAGGGCTGCAAATTGGTACGTTGATCATCCACCCTCCAATCATCAAACATACCGAACTGTAGCCCTCTAGCCTCAGTAGTTTGATTTTATCTAACATTATAGTCATGATCGTGCTTCTGAACCACACAGGCCACCACAAATATTTCTTGGGCCACGGCTGAGAATTTGATGGTCAGGGCTGCGAGTTTAATACAGAATTATACGTCGTGCAGAAAACTCGATTGTGCCGAAGAAACCTCGACGCATTCTGTTACTTGTTTGTTTTAATAATATTCTTGTTCCAGGAATCCAACTCGATTGGGTGATTATGCCTTCCTTGATATTATCTCCTATTGGAATTGACACAGAACAAGTGCTAAATTGAGGCTGCAGATAAAACGGATATTTTAATGACACGTGTCAGTCGTATAGTAGTTACTGCATGGGGATGGTATGTCGGTGGGGGGCGGGGGGAGGGGGGGGGGGTGCCAGGGGAAGAGCTGAGAAAGCTTCCGGCTTTGGACTGTGATCGAGATCAAAAGAGTTGAGGTCTGGCAACTCGAAGGAGGAAGCCACCAGGATTTACTGAAGAGGGAATTATTATGATCCGCTTTACACCCACAGACAGATACGTATATTAGTATGTGCGATTAATAAGACAGACGTGTAGATATATACAGATGAAACATATGCTTAGTTGTGTAGATGTATAAATGAAGTATATAAATTCATTTACCCATGATTGCACATAAACAAGAATATATATAACTGTTCCGTAATGTTGTTCTGATCCTGAGAATAACATGTTACATTTAACATCAAAAAATCACATCCAGATGAGGAGCAGCGGAGGCAGATGTCTGTTTGACGTTGGCAGCGTGACAGGTGTAATCCCAACCTCGAGCATCCTTCGAACATCCAGCGACTTTGTGTTCTGGGTATTGTAACATTATGTTCTTGGTAATGGGAAAGGCATTGAAATTAGAGTAACTCTCTCTCTCTCTCTCTCTCTCTCTCTCTCTCTCTCTCTCTCTCTCTCTCTCTCTCTCTCTCTCTCTCTCTCACTCACACACACACACAACACGTACGCATGCACAATACAGTCTTCACGTATATCTCTGTTTCTCAGTCTATTTATATGCTTTATTCCAAGACAGCAAATCTAACTTAAAATTATATACTATAAGCGTTTCAATCTGCCATTCCATCTATTTGTCTGTCAATGTCGGCATGAAATGACAGCAGACGAACTTGAATTGTCAATTGTCACTACATAAATAATTGTTAGTACTTGCTTCTCCTCCTTCACTTATTAACAAAGTCTGTCGTTTGTAAATGCCATCTATCCTTTCCCCGCGTACCGGAAGGGTGACGATAAAAAAAAAAATAAAAATAAAAATCAGCTTATCACTCCTAACACAGTCGTATATTATATTATACTCTTTTAATATATGAAGGTCAGATATCAACACTCGACGCTCCAGCCTTCACAGCGCAAAAAAAAAATACTGAAAAACAGGGTTCCTGTTTCATTTTGCTCTTTAGTGTTTGAAAGGCTGTTTCGTGTTCATCCTTCCATTCATATTTAACATCCTTTTTAGTTAGTTTCTGTCAAAGGTTTGGCTTGGTAGCAAACCTTTTAATAAAAGGCTATAATAACCATACTCCTCCGATTTCACATCGTAAAGAATAAGAAATAAAAGTATTCTCTTCGTGCTCCCATGTAAATCTAATTAAAATTTTATTCCTAGAGCCTACCCTTCCATAACACGGTATTTGAATTCGGAATTCGTCGATGCCTTGTGAGAGATCTTTTTGACTTAGAAACTAATACGGATACTCTATACCTTGCAATTATGCTCCTATTATCATTTTGCAATGACTCGCTGAAATATTGTAACGCGCAAAACTTGTAGCATCCGCAATCACTTCAGTTTTTGTGAGCTTGTTTATTTTTTTCTTCCTAAACTACTCAGGTTTTTTTTTTTTATATCCATATTCATCCACGTTCCTTTTCCTTCTATTTACACTTCAGATAGATGACTAATTTTCTCTCTCGATATCTTCACTGCAAACATTCGAAGCCCTCATAGATCTCCCGGAGTCCAAAGGTCTTAATTAAAGGTGCAGTTCGTAATCTCGGTTCACAATCACGTTGGATTTTAATTCCGTTTTTACAATCTCGTCGTATCTTTCATGGACCCTTTTTTTTATTTCATCAAGACGAAGTTCCAGCCATATTTTTTTTTTTAATTTATATTCTGTTATTTATTTTCAGTTCTTTGACGGATACTGATAGACGAATCCCAGAATGTCATTCATATATATATATATATATATATATATATATATATATATATATATATATATATATATATATATATATATATATATATATATATATATATGCATACAGCCAGGAGAAGGGTGAAAGGAAATGAATTGAACCAAGCGCTTTCATGTATTTCTACACCTCATATATATGAAAACAAATATCAAGGTATGAAAACAGAAAAGCAGAGAACACTAGAGTGAGCAGACTTGCTTCTACATTTTCTGTCTTGAGGGACTTCTAGCGTCAACTTCGACATCTGTTTCCAGGATCGTTTCTCTGAATTTGCTATATCGCCTGTTCCTCCTTTCAAAACGACAGCCTTCGGGAGATAGCCATTAACACTTCACGTTCCTAGACCACACCTTGAGCGGAATACGCCAGGAATCCAGGTAAGGGGAGCTGATCCTTTACTGGGAATGATGCCATACGGTGTCACTCAGAGTCGCGAAATTATTCAGGTCGACGATGTCGTATGAATCATTTCCTTCACAGGAACCGTTTTCTTTGATGTGTAACATAAATAGATTGATAGGTAGGTAGATAGATGGATGAATAATGAATGCGTGAAGAGACCCCTCGGAAAACTAGACCTATGTAGCATTAGCTATAGCCTGAGTTATGACTTGATCTTGACTAACATTCGCTTTATACACAAAACTACAGAACCCAAAAGCAAAAAGAAGTAATAACTTTGTATTCATGTCCGAAAAAATAAGTTTTATCATTAGGACTAAGCTCTGCTCAACTTTTTTCTTACACTCTACCGCGACTTCCTCTTTCACAGTTTCACTGTATTCCAGACTGGCAGTTCAACAATGGAAGACTCACGGTAGTCACGGTGAGCCGAGGGATTCATGCCACAGTGACGTGTTTAGTTTGTTTTCATTCTTGAAAATATGATTGTAGCATGAAATATTCTTGTTTTTCACGATCCAGTGCATTTCAATGATGAGGTTCTCCATTACAAGTGACCACCTTATCCTCATACGTACACATGTGTAAAAGGTGAAATATAAGATTTAATACTAACTGGTAACTTAAGAACAATGATTGTCAAATAATAAAATAAGAAAACAAGGTCGTATGAGATTAAGGCATACTATACATCAAAGTTCTCTTGTTTTGTTAAACCAG
>NC_061093.1:70042702-70045202 GCF_015104395.2 Macrobrachium nipponense
TATATATATATATATATATATATATATATATATATATATATATATATATATATATAAACATATATATATATCCTACATGATTAGAATCCTGGAACATTTTAGAAAAATGACTGATTATCTTCATATAACAAAATGACATCATATTTCTGAGAGCGGAAAAAGTATAGCAACACTTCAGTGGAAGTGTCGAACTTTCCTCTTAGAACCTTAATTATTTACTTGAACACCAGAGACCACAACACATTTATAGCACTAAAAATTGTTGTTACGACCCGTGATTGATCAGCCACAGGGCCGGTTTTGAAGCCTATTTGACCAATGCGATTTAATTGGGCCCTACGCCCAAGTCCCGTTTAGTTTGTAGCCTTTTCTCCATTCTAAGAGGAATAAACCGCTACCAAATCCATGAAATGAAGAAAGGGGAAGTATAATCCTCCCATTACTATGCATATTTTATTACAGAGTTTGTTTTCGCTTGGAAAATCATTTTTATATGTTAAGACAAGTATACTACACGAAATATAAAAATAAATCAATGTTCAATTTTCTAATTGGACCCGTAATTCATAGGACGGCGGCCCTGGTCAGCCAGACAGGAAAATCGCTACTAGTCAGGAAGATAACTTATTTGTTTTAAGTTAAAAGCTGTTATCGCTAAATATAAATAAATAATCGATTCATATTTGGATATTATCAGCATAAATATTAAATCTATAAAATTATTCATAAATAGGCAAAAGTGAAATACAAGCAATGATAACGGATCTCCGCTAATTTGTTACTGGATAAAAATATTAAAATGCCAAATGAAAAGATGCCGTTTACATCGATAACAGCTTCCCTTCAAGATGAGAATTCGAATTCTCTTCCAGCGGACTAAATAAAACAGACAACTAACTAACAGCTTCCTTTCAAGATAAGAATTCGAATTCTCCAACAGCAGACGAAATGAAACAGCCAACGAACTAACGATGACGGATCTGGTCACAGGGAATGTGGAATGAAACAGAGGCTGTCCGAGAGTAGAGACGACTTTCTTTCTTGTCTTTCCGCTCAGTTGAATGGAACAGTCGTTCAAATGGTGCGTAGGAAAGGGTCTCGCAGAAGCTATCCTGCGACAGACAGAATTCGATGGAAGAGTTGACGTATACTTCCTTATGGTGTTTCTCTTTTCAAACTGTCTGTGATATTTTATAAAGTTAAGTATCTTAGTTTTACCAGACCACTGAGCTGATTAGCAGCTCTCCTAGGACTGACTCTCGAAGGATCAGATATTTGTAATGGCTAGGAACCAATTGATTACCCAGCAACGGACCTACAGCTTATTGTGGGATAACCGTACCACATTGTATCGAGAAATGAATTTCTAATCACCAGAAACAAATTCCTCTGATTCCATGTTGGCAGAGCATGCGAGGAATCGAACTCGGGACTACCGAATCGGTAGGCGAGCGCGTAAACTACTCGTCCAACGAGGAACTCTAATATTTTATAAGAATGATAGAATTTGTTACTGGATAAAAATATTAAAATGCCAAATGAAAAGATGCCGTTTACATCGATAACAGCTTCCTTTCAAGATGAGAAATCGAATCTCTTACAGCAGACGGAATGGTATTCTAACTACCGTTAAAAATAGAATTGCTAGGGGTTGTTATGGAATTAGGTTCAGTTTCACCCTTATAAGCTATTTGTTTCTGTCTGACGCATGCCATTTCTTATTACCTTTTCTAAAACCTTTCTTACATCAGTAGAAATTATTTTGAATTATATTTTATTTACTCTTCCATCATTGTATTACCTTTTTTTAATAATAGCTGTTGCATATGGGAAATGTCCTTTAATATTGCAAGGCGGAAAATGCGTTCCATTTGCAAAAAAAGCTTTTAAGAGCTGGAACTGAGCCTCATTCCAGAAAAGCCAAAATCGTTCGAAACCAAGCCTGGAAAGTCAAAAGCGCCCATCAGTGGGGGTCAATTTTTAACGGTAGGTAGAATCTAATTTATTTTTTAATGACGCATTATCCTCTCCTACTCTCTCTCTCTCTCGCTCTCTCTCTCTCTCTCTCTTCTCTCTCTCTCCCTCTTTCAATAACCCGCAAATACAAAGACCGATAGAAACTAATAGAAAAGCAAAGATTATTAAAGCCTTCCTAAAATTTAGTCTATTCTTTTTTAGTCAGAATTCTAAATCAAGATCAAGCTTATTCTTGTCTTCACTTATTAAGGGATAGAATCATTTGTTAAAAGACAGATCGCTTTTCTGAAAAGACTAAGCATAAAGTATTTGCGAAAATATCCTGTCAATGAATTTCGAGTGCGTGATATTTGTCATCATCGTTCACTCAACTAGCGCGAGATGGATTACGCCTTTTTGGGGTAAAACTTTGGAGACTTACAAAATTCCCGAGATGGACCTTCGGACAAGATGGGCAAGAAAGTTTTCCGACTTCCGGGCGATTATTTCTTGTAGGGGGTTGCCATATAAAGGAGGAAAAACT